>NW_027272020.1:0-85000 GCF_040938485.1 Diadema antillarum | reverse complement strand
CCAAGTTCTCCTCTCTTTCTCTCGTCACATCCCCGTGTTAGACTCTGTTGTTTTTGTCTTCTTTTTCTTTCCTCTTTTTTTCCCGACGATAAAAGAGCAAACAACAGCTGAGTTCAGCGTGACTGCAACCCGATATTGGGCCGATTGCACAGACTTTCTCCAAAACAAGCAGCCGAATTCATTAACTTCGGCGCTTCGCCTCCTCGGCAGGGACCTACGGCGCAGGATGCTTGAAGCGAGCGCCACAGAGAGTGCAGAGGCGACCCCACCTTAAGGTGTTAGTCCCAACTTCTCCCGAAGCCACGACGCCATCCAATCACTTTTAGCCGCTGCTGACTCCTTAGCAACATGTTGGATTAAGTTTAAAAGGCACAAATCTATCCATCTATACATAACATACATCCAGCCAGCCTGAGTCGATGACTTCTTGAGAGCGTACACTACTACCATAATAGAGACGCCACGCATTTTTGTTTGTTTGTTTGTTTGTTTGTGTGTGAGTGTGTGTGTGTGTGTGTGTGTGTGTGTGTGTGTGTGTGTTGCTGTTTGGCAAATCGTGTACGTCCTATGCGATTTCATACACATGTAGGGTATACATCTACAACCCCAAGCTCTACAAATAGAATATCCAAAAATGATTAACATTAATACTGAACCGTGTATGAAATGCATAACGAATTGCATCATTATTATCATCATTTTTTTTTCAAGAACAGTGATTATACCCCAAATCCGTGTTAGAAGCTGCTGATTCAGCTTGATAGAGTTTGACAAGGTTTGATATGACTTTGCGGCGAATACAAGTTATTGCATATTAACAGTCGTTCAAAAACATGTGAGCAGATTGAAGAACTTATGTCAGCAACATGCCTATAATTTACATGATCCAAATTAGGCTCCCTTATTTTTCTAATAACTTATTTTTTTTTTTCAATTTTCCTAAACGAGATGTAACAAGACGATCTAAAGGTCGTACATACCTTCTGCAAACGTCACGAAAGTTTGCATTGTTAAAAAAAATAACATCTCTCAACATCGTGTACGAAAAAATACTGTAATAAATCTCAGAGTTTAAAAAAAAAGAATGAAACTGAAATCCATGTCACTCGAAAATACGCTCCCCTTTGTACCAACAATAACTTTTTTTTCTCGGTCCTAATGAATTCGGAATAAATCGGAATAAACGTCACGAAAGTTTGCATGGTTGAAAAAATAATATCTCTCCTCAACATCTTGTACGAAATGTTACGCTAATAAATCTCAGAGTAAAAAAAAAAAGAAAGAGAAAAATAAATCCATGTCACTCGAAAATATGCTCCCTTTTGTACCGACAACAACGGTTATTCTTTTTTTCGCGGTCCGAGTAAATTCAGTTGAGATCTATGGGATTAAATTGTGTTTCCCTTCTATCATAAAGAAGTTTTTAGTTTTATCATTCTTAGCAAAGGTTTGAAATACCTACTTCTACAATATATCACATTATAGACGGAATCTAATTTGCAGGGTTTCAAAAGGAACACACAAACTTTACACTCACTCAATCATCACACGCGCCCTACGGAACTCCTACACCAAACAAAGAATACGAATTTAATGTTCATTTCAGCCCGCTGATACACCAAATGGGTATTACTACGGAGGGGTTTGTAATAAAAACAACAACTATTCTTCGCCATGACTGTAACAAAATTACTCTACACTAAGAGCTTCAAGCTACCTGCGCCATCCTTATGTTATGCCTTGTACTTTAGATGCAGATGAAGAGATTATTTGCTTCTCACGAGCTTCGAGCTCACTGCTCGCTTTCTCGAGAAATCGTCCCACCATGCAATGAACCAACAACATTGCGAGCACGAGTCGCTGGAAGCCCCTCAGTATACGAGGCCGAATAAATTTGCTTAATGTTGATTACATTTAGCCGGGTTATTAGTATAATTGTCTGCAAGACGCGGGGAAGGCGCGCCGGGCACAGACAAATTCGGAATTCAATCAAGGGAACGAGGTGAAAAACACTAAGCACACGAATTTATCGACGAGTACGTGTCTATCACTCCACTTATTGACGGATTGTGAAGGGTGTTGTAGAATTATTTTCTTTTTGCTTATATGGCAGTTGACCATGACTGCCTTCAGCATCTTCTTTTTTTCTGTGCATCATGCATAATTAAACAGAGTTTAGAAGCGATTGGTTTTTTTTTTCTAAAAAAAGTTTCAGCAATCCCATCTATCATATGATATGTTTGAATTTAATTACTTGATTTTGATAGCGCATAATCCATTTCAAAAGATTGCAAAGAGCAACCAAGCATTAATTGAGGATCCAAATTCCTCGCTTGACAGTTTTCAGTATTCACGGACAATGACGGAAGAGAAATCAATGAAAGAACATGTGTCGAGAGCCAAATGCAGCTCCCAGAGTCTCATTGCTCCAAATAAAAATCCAAGTAAACTGTAGTTTATGGACTCCGCTCACAGTGTGGGCTAAATCACACTTTGTTTGTATTTTTGCCTACGAGGCTACCATACCTACAATATGCTAAAATGCTGTTACTACGTGCGATGACACCAACACATTACGATGGCGGCGAAACTGACATGAAATCGTGTCCCCCTCCCCCCTCCTCTATCTGTCACAGTTTTAAGGAAAGTTTCTTGTTTTGCGTGCATGTATATTTTTCTTCTTGCAGCACGTCGAAATTTTCAATCTCACGTAGTGCATTCTAATGTAAACAACGTCAGACGCTGACGGTACAAATCCCTGCTAGTCTTCTCATGAGAATCAGGAAAAGGGAGAGAAAAAAAAAGGACGAAAACGTAGAGTCGACTTAATTTTAGGAAAGACAAATTCGCAGTGAAAAAAAAATCCCTGAATGAGTACGGCAAGATCTCGCGGGAAATCGCGTTATATCGAATTCAATCAAATGACCCATTTCTTCGTTGTCGATATGCTGGCGATTTCTGTGCTTCCATTATTATTCATTTTTTTTTCCTACGCGTGCATTGTCATGTGAGGATGCAGAAAAGGTTTGAAACCGAGTCTTTTGATAGTATGGCAAAAATTATGCACTATCGTCAAACAGGGTTTACGGCATATTGACAAAAATCAACACAAAAAAAAGAAAGAAAAAAAAAGGAGGGGGGGGGGGGTAAAAATAATGGTGTGCCTAAACCGATTGATTGCCAGAATGGAACATTTCTGAGTTAGATTTTTGTGGTACACTGGATAAGATATAGAGAGGGAGAGAGAGAGAGAGAGAGAGAGAGAGAGTGAGAGAGAAAGAAGAACGAAAATTTGATCAACAAATTATGAAATTCAATCTAATAGTTTATGGTATGTATGTGTCAAATCGAAGACGGGAGATGTGAGATGTGGACGGTATAAGGAGAAAGAAAATACGAGTAGCGAGAAAGTAGCGTTTGTTTATGGAGCTTAAAATAGTAGTTCCTTATTTATTTTTGAAATGGACGTCCGCTTTTCAAGACGACGTAACTTACAGTCTGGATGTTTTGACACGTCATTAAAACACCAACACATTCTGCACGGCAGCCGGGACTACTTCCCGAACAGATGGCCGCGGGACATGCCATCGTTGAAATGCATCGTCGTAAAATGTCATTCCAAACAAAACAGCGGGAAGCCGGTAGATACAGAAAAACAGTATAACTTGTGAACAATTCTATATTTGGAGAGAGAGGTGGATATGGGAGGAAGGGGTGCTTCAAATTTAGCACTACGTGTGACGAGTGTTTATTGTCAAATCGACACCATGTACTTTCCAAAAGAGAATAACTTCAACGAGAATAACGAGGAGCTTAATGTTGGACGAGGATGAAGTACACAACGCAGTGAATCCACACATACACACAAACTCAAACGCACTCATCAAATTACTACTGTTTTTTGTATATAAATTATCCAGGGTAGCCTCTTCAGTGTTGCCACTACTCTACCAGAGGGCCCTGCCATTATTATTACCCTAGCGTTGCCAGGTATCCATTTATACACTTGGGTCGAGAGGGACATGGTGGGTAAAGACATCTTGTCCAAGGACGCAAGCACTGGGCGGGGATCGAACTCGGGTCCTCCGATTGGGAGTCGGGAGTCGTATCCACTACGCCACAGCGCCCCCGCTTAATTATCTTTGGTATTTCCAAGGAGGTGTGTGTGATATCCCTCCTCGGTATTTCTCTATTTCCATTTGGTATTTCTCTTCTTCTCTTTTATAGTTCTTTGGGTTTTCTCTTTTGGCTTTCTTTTGGGATTTTTCTCTGATATCTCTGCAATGACCACTTTAATATCCATCGTTTGAGGTTCAAAAATAATCTATATTGTAAGGATGTACCTTTCTTTCACTATTCCTCCTGCTGAGTATATTTACAACAGGTATAAAACAAGCTAATAACGTAATTGAGGAACAAAATATTATAATTCCGGGAGACTGTAGCGAGTCTATATACTATACACGATGACTTCCAGTTCTTTGCAACTCATTTTTTCCATTGTTTTTGATCAAAAAGAATCACTGTGCAGAGGATACAAAGTTTATAAACCAAATTGACTTAATAACCTTGATCGTAGTGATGAGTGTGATGATGACAGCAATGATACTGATGATAACATAACAATGCTGCTGGTGCTGATATACAGTAAGTGATAATAACAATGCCAATAATACGAATTATAATGACAATGAAATTATGAATAGTGATTTCAAAACCCATTCAGGCACAATATAACTCCTTTACGCATGTCAGAAGAATAGGACGCACAACGCACGCGAGTGTGAAACATGACAGACAGAATCTTATGAAATTATTACTTCATTATTTCCCAGAGACATAATCCCCTCTAATGTTGATCTGTGCGAAATTGTGTGAATTTCTTTGGAGCACTATGAAACAGCGCATTTAAGGCTTTAAAATCAAGAGATCGAGTCCTTCAACTAAGCGAGTATGTTCATGGACACAGTGTATCCACCCTTTTATTTTCCTCTTATAACCAATGCGTATAACTTTGGAAGTGACAAATGCCTAGGGAATAGTATACAAATATCGACTGCTGCAGAGGGAGATGGTAAAACTATTTGCACCGAGGTGATGTCTCAACAGTGCTATGTCCCGAGACGAAGTCGAGGGACATGGCACTGTTGAGACATCACCGAGGTCAAATAGTTTTACCATGGCCCGAAAGAAAGCAGTCGATATTTGTTTTATATCCCTCTCGAGCATTTTACTATAGTAATGACGGTTCCCTTTTGGAAAAGTGTGCAGGTTTCGTGAACGATAAATCTAACGTTAGGCTGTAGCAGTGCAGCAGCAGTGCGTGCAGCGCGTAGCGAACGACACCGCTGCGCTGTTGTTGATTCCTACACACGAGCTACACTACAGCGTGCAAAACTCCGAAAGATCGAGGTCCAGGACTACGTTAGAAGTAGGCCTAAAGCGGCTTCGTTACCCAGATCATCTTCAAAATCGGTTTTAGTTTATTCCTAATTCGTACCTGATATGGTGTCCTCCTGCGATCATTCTTCCGTTACTGGAAGCAGTCACTTTGTCAATTGAGCTGAATGCATTGATCACGTATCACACGTCCACACGTTACACACCGACCGGCCGGCCACGCCATCGCACCACACAGATTTCTGTAATGCTGTCGCATATCACATGCACACCGCGCGCTCTCTTAGCGCTAGCTAGCTAGCTACAAGCCACAGGACTGTCGCTCAAAAGTATCGCTACTACGCGCACTGCGTGCATTCTTAAGTGAGAAATGTAGATATCGATCACACGATCACGATGGGTGCAAATCGTGGATTCCCAAAAGTACTATATCCCGCTGGCTAGTAACCAATTGCACCGCATCCAGCTGCTCGTAGCTAGCTAGTAAAACTACACCATGTTCGTGCTCTGTACAATCCTATGGCAAGAAGCTTTACATGAGGGATATAATAATCGTTATAACTTCCAGACCCTCTGGAAGACTTGTGAATGCACAGTGACGTAAGAGGCTACCCTGGATAGGGCAAAACCTCAGCGCAGGGCCATCAGCTTCAGGCTATGGCTATATCCAACGGAAATCTATTCTAAAGGCTGGAGAGAATTACTACCTATTTGTATTAGGGTGTGTGTGTGTGCGTGTGTGTCTGTGTGTGTGTGTGTGTGTGAGTGGCAGAGGAGGAGGAGAAAAAGAAGAAAAAGAGAGAGGGGAGGGGAAACTACCTATCACCATTTTCCTCTGCCCCATCCCCCCTTTCCTCCCCTTGGCGGAATTGCTAAGAGGGGCACATTTACCCCTGATGTCATGGCAACGGACTTGAAGACAGGATGCAGAACGATGTGACATTTTTATTCGATTAATGGGTCCTGAAATTTGCACTATTCCAATCTGGTGAATTATTCAGTATTTGCGCGAAAACGAACCTCTTTTTTTTTGTTCTGTTTTCGATAAATAAGTTGGCGAGGGGAGAACTTCGCTACAGCTGTGTCATCATGAAAACACTGATTAAGACACGTCAGTTTTTATTTCATTTTATGCAGTGTGTCGTTTGCTTGATAGGCCATTTTACTTCGTCACTCTAGGATCCTGATCTCAGGTAATTACAAAAATAGCAACAACAACAACAACAACACACACAAGAGTTTTGACTACGAAAATAGCACTTATGATCTCAGAATTTATACATGCAAATACTGATTGCGTCGCGTTTTTGGAATTGCATGGAATCACTCCATAGCAAAATTATATATTTGTCTTTAAGTTAATGAAATAAAATAGGAATGATTCCCGCCGCCAAAAAAGTTGGCACCCTGGTTCGTATATCTCAGCAACCTCAGTGAAACTTAAACACGTAGATAAACAATTTTCACGAAATTACTTGAGCCAGACACCAACGAAATTTGAAAGTTTAATGATTTTGATGGGATAAAGGTGGCAAGAAATAAGTTTGTGAAACAAAGTTACAGGTAGATGTCAGGAGACCATCAAAACCAGGCTGCCACATTTTTATGCACACACACACACACACACACACACACACACACACACAGAGGAAATCCAGAAACAAGAAATTGCGGCGTCCACTAAATGTATACATCTACATTATTCTTTTCCTTGATGCACAAAATGGCAAGCTCAGATACACAAGTACAATGACGAGGTTCGAACCCTGGCTCTCACAGATTGTAAGAACAGGGCGCGGTTCACTATACCACGGAACCTTCGCGATGAGGAAAAGAAGGGTTGTATGATGGTGGCAGCCTGAATGCGTCAGAGCTAAGCCCGTTGATTGATACAGTATCTATGTCCCTCGAATAAACTCTAATAGACGAAAATCCTCAAATTGCCTTGAAGTTTCATTACTACTGCGACGTCATAGATAAACCGTGACATTGACGGTACATTGGAAGATGAAATCGTCAACAAGGACATTTTCCATTAAATCGCGTCAGAAATAGACCCAGGATATTATATCAAAGCCACAACGAGGACTATTTATAGGGCTGTCGTTATTTGCGTTGATGTGCGTGGAATAAGTGAAGGTGAATAAACTATTCTAATTGAATCTAACATTTACGATTGATTCGTACTTGATCTTAAAAGTAACAAAAAATCCTTCGGGCTATAGTGATAACAAAATGCATTTATTCATTTATGCAGTTATTCATTAACTCATTCACTCTCATGTATTCATTCCAAACAGGGCACACAATGACTGATAGGCAATAACAAATAAAAGCAACTGACTCCAACATGATAAAGATATACTTGAGTATAAATTAGGAATTTGTACATTTGAAAGGTACACTTTAATGGTTACCTCAGAAGGAATGAATAACAAGAATCGAACAAAGTCAAATGATGCAAGGAGGCTGTCGTCTCTAGCTTTTCTTAGAAAGCAAGACGTGAAAATTTTGATGTAAGATATGCGTGCAAACATTACAATTCGATGTTATCATGACGGATATTAAGATATGATAAAGGAATGCCTCAATACAGTAGCTAAGCTTGACCCCTTGACTCTCCATTTCTGGGAAGATGGCGTCAAACGCTCTGGCAGACCAATTTAGGTACTTCCCCTTCTATACGGCCAGGCAGAAAAGACGACACCACATTCCGCATCAGTGATATCCGCTCCTACTAGTAATGTCTGGACAATTAAAGGAGATCATCGCATCTAACACTCGAAACGTTTCGTGGAAAACAGAGAACTTGTGTTTACGTTTCCTGTATGAATGTTATTTTATTAGCTCACAGTGGAGTGGTGGCACTATAGCAAGAAACGCTTTTAGAATCTCTAAACGGGACACTCTCTGGCTCTGTCATAATTATGTTTGTGGTAAAGATTTTCGGTCTTCAATCTTGAGGTCCTCAGTTCGATTCTTTTACCAGCAGTGGCATAATCACCTTTGGCAAGACACTCTGCCCTTATTAACTATTCCTTTAGAGGGAAAATTGAACCATTTGTTCCCTGGTTGTGCTTGTTTAGAGATATTCAACTAATTCCTTTGTGGACATGTGGTGTATACATCTATATTCGTGACACATTTTGTAAAGTCAGTACGCAGTCAATGACTACATCACAGTAAGAAGATTACACCTATGCTTTCAACGATGTTTCGGTTTTGTAAAAGAAACTTCTGTACACCCGGAGAGAAATACGTTTTGACATGACTATGGACGATCTTATAGTCCTGGCAGGTAGTGTGACCATATAATGTTCCAGGAAGTATCCTGCGTTTCTCCCTTCTGTTATGTTCCCACTGTTGCAAGATTACACTCTCATTCGTTGTAATGTTCGGTGACAATAAATAGATAATCACATCTTTTGTTCATGCTTAATAGATATGATTTATCGACTCGGCTGAAGTGAAACTCATATCTACAAGCCTTCCAGAACCCCCACCCCCACCCCCACCCCTCCATGTTTGGCTGATAATGATTAACAGCAACAACTACACAGAATACCTTAATGAAATCGTTCTGGTACGTCACCCACTGATCTCACGGTTCTTACTATTACTAGTACGAGATCATTTGGGTTTGTGAATAGAAAGCGGAAGAGAGGGAGAGAGGAGAGATCAGGCGAACATTGTGGAGCAGCGAAACAGACGCATGATGAACATGACGAGCATTGTGGAATTCCTCTTTTGATGCGCATTAGTGTAAGGCAGAGAAATGAATGTGTGACGTCATTCAGAGAGTGCCTGCTTCAAATCTGGGTTATTAGGTTTATTACCACGTACCCAAGCACTTCCCCATGCATCTATACTTCTTCTTCCCTTCGTTTTTTTCCCCCCAACTGGTTCCGGAAACCAAAGGAGACGAGCAGCATTAGAGGCAATTCTCATATACCTGGTGGTCCATTTATGGATTACCGCCTCTGATTCTGTAAGAAAAAATGATTCGTCTGCAAGATTAGTGCGTGCTCTTTACACAAACTATTTTTGTCTTTCCTTTCACGGCTATCAATCATTTTGATACGCCACAAGAATGAAAGTCGAGAAGTGTTATTTATGTTATACTTCTTTAATGGAAATCATTTCTGGCGTCTCCCAAGAAAATCAACGTCGAAAATGATATCGATGTCATACTTCATTGAAGGAAAAAAAAACCCCAATATCATCCATTCGTTTGTCATGAATGACAAACGAAGTAAAGAGAGCAGTTCACTTTAGAAATAAAGTCATATAGATGCTTTTCTTGATCCCCACAAGATGAAGACCCTAAAATCTAGCAATCACTTAGTGGCGCTATAAAAATGCAGAAGGGGTTTGTAAGCTATCGATCATGTGAACACACGGTGTGAAAACATATGTGGAAGCGTCTGCCGATTAAAGAAAGGATTCTTTTTTAACGGGTGAGATTTCAACCTTTGCGGGTACATTTTTTTAAATTGTTTTTCTTTTTATTTCACAGCTATTCACGTTAGTATAAAATATTAGTCAGCTAAACTTTAATATGAAGACACGAAAGAAAGTTTCACCGTATTTGACTTTTTTTCCCTAAGTCAATACACATTGAATTTTTACACACACACACAAACATATATATATATATATATATATATAATTATATATATATATATATATATATATATATATATATATAAAATATATGTATATTCATTTATTTATGTATATTTACAAATATGATCGGAATGTCTTTTTTAAGCGTATGTATGATTATGAATACACTAATAATATGTGTATTTACGTAATCATGATCGCAATGATTATGTTAAAGTATCGTCATATAACATATTCTGTTGCAAGCTATATTGGAGAATCATAAAATTTTCCCTTATTCAGAGTGCTTGAGATAACCTTAAGAAGGGCTGATTTGAAATAAATGAAGATAAAACCCCATTGACATTTTTGCGTTCACCAGGAATCACAGAATCTATAAAAATAACCCATTACACATGACTGTATAATGCGATTTTCTGTTTGTGTGCATTGAGATGTGTACTTTATTTGCTTAATGCCCGCCATGAGAAACAAAAACATACATACCCACACGCACATGCACACACGCATACAAACACTCAATCTTACACTCTCACTATCTCTCCCTCCCTCTCTCTCCTATACACACACCCACATACCTGTACACACACACACACACACACACACACACACACACACACACAAACATACACACACACACACGATTACATACATAAACCATGTGCCCGCTTCGTTATCAACTAACCCAGGATGGCCATGATAGCATGTTTATGCTCACTGAAAGTAAGGCAAATAAATACGGCACGCGGCTTGACCCGACTTCGGGCCATAAATATTCCCGCCACTTTGGTTCTGACAACGCCTGTCTTCGACCCGAGACAACAGCGGGGTTCTGAAAGTGGAATATGATACCTTTCGCCAGACGAAAAGGAAGTAAAGAAAAAAGAATCCTCAATACATCTGAGCAACTCTCGCTCATTTCTTATTCGAAGAGCCCGAGGCGTCGCTGTGCACCGATCGTGGCGAAATAATGTTTTCATATCTTCCGCTGAAAGGTCAAACGTATAACAGTAACTTTGCATACATTTGAATTTATTCCCCAAATGGCGACGGGGACTCTTTAACAGTTCAAGCAGAACCATAGAGCATATACCGTTACTAATGTTTGAGTTTGTGTGTGTGAGCGTGTGTGTGCGTGTGTGTGTGTGTGTGTGTATGTGTATGTATTTGTGTGACTCTTTCTACGGTTGTGCATTTATATACAAATATGTGCAAGTGTGTAAGTAGGCCCTACACATACCGTAAAAATGTTCGAGTCACGAGTGTGCATTATGGATCCAATAAAGGGCGATTACTCAATTTAATACTGAAGTAAAAACTTTCCTTCAGATTTCAGAGGGAATTCTTTTGATTCGCAATCATTTCAAACTTTGACAAAAGGTAAGCCAAAAACAACAACAACAACATCAACAACAACAACAAAACACAGACAAGAAGGACATGTAGTCTGAAACATATGGTGCTAAAATCATCATAGCGGAACCAGAACAGACCTCCTCCCCAATCCGGAGAAGAATTGATGTTTTGACAAACTGCAATGCATAAAAAGGTTAGTACCTTTGTTATGAAATGGCGACGTTCATATTTTGTCTACAGGTACATGTGCTTGTGTGTGTGTGTGCTTATGTGTGCATGTGTATTTTTCATATGCACACGATATATGTGTTAGCAGTATATCCACAGTTGAAGCCTCTTGCGAGAATGTAAGTGTTTTTGTGTGTTTGTGTCTACAACAGCCATTTTAATACATACAAGACAATTAAGAAGACATTTGGAAATCTAGAACTACTCCCGTACAAAAAAAGTGGGTATAAAGTTGAAAAGTAAGTTAAGGAGACAATTGATTACATTATGTTCCATCATCTTGTTGAAATCACAAGCTTCCGTTTTTTTTTAAAATTTTTTTTATCTTTTTTTTTTTTGGCCTTTGCAAATTTCAGAGCGCATTACCAACATACAAAGGATGTTTATGTCAAGAAAAAAACAAACTATGAAGATACAAAAAAAACAAAACACCTTTCCCTACGTACTGCAAGATTCCACGGCAGATCATTCAAATGTGAATATTATCTCTGAGTCTCTCCCAAGTTGCTGGGTTATCCGCTTCCACGAGATTTACGATTCCTCCGGGGTCAAAATGAAGAGGTGCTTACTCCGTTTATGTTCCCGGAAAGTTAATGCGATATATGAGTTTTATTTTATGGTGAGTGAAATTGTTACGGGTCAGCGCCCCTGAGATCGGAGGTTTTCATTGCTTAAAGCTGGCGGTCGCATCTTATGTGTGCGTGCTGGACTATAAGTTTCACGTTGCCAATTTGTAAGCGTCTGAAAATCCTACATGAGGGGTGCCGTCTACCACCCGATACTCACGATTTCTATAAGGACAAAATTATTCCTATTAATTTCTGAAGCCTTGCAGTCACAAATACCAAAATACACGCACACACACACACACACACACACAACAGACAAAATGCATGCCTATATAAAACAATTAAAACGTGGAGTGTTTGTGTGTTATACCCTTTTAAGGAAATCACACATTTTAAGTGAACACACATTGATACGACACATGATGCATTGGATGAACGTAAATAAACGGTGAAACTTTAGACTCAAGAAGTACATGTTTCACGACCGTGAACTTTAACGAAATCAGTGAATGTTACGTGGTGCAAATTCGACAAATCACGAGTCTTGTTATAAATGCACTATTTACAGTATTGCAATGTACTCACAGTTATTATTATTTTTGAAAATTTCCTTATCATCTACCAATGCCACTGTATACATGGTATATACAGGCATTATTTGAAAAGGAAAACGCGTGGTCGGGTGCTATGTTGGAAAGGATACTGTACGTAGTTGCCTGTAACTGGGGAAACAAAGAGTCAAGACTACATAAGAAATACGTTCGAAACTGAGTGTCTTTGCATTCAATAAGAGATTACATGACCCTTGCCTACTTAAAGGGGATGGCTAGTAACTGATCAGTTGGAATCAGTGGAAATGCTGAGGGATAATTGTTCCAATTCTTGTGGGATTCATTTAAAAGTACACTATATATCTATTGTTGTGTGAAAAGTATTTGCTTCAGAATGGTCTCATATTCAAGTAATGTGCAGTTTAATGCCCCGTCATTGTACAGGCATGCTAACCTGGAAACATTAAACGTAAACAACAGCAACAACGCCAGCACCATAACCAACAACAGTACAACAGCCTATAACTGACAAGAAAGCCCCAAACAACTTACTATTAATCGGATATAAACTCACCGTAAATCGGACTAGTATAAACTGCACCCCTGTGAACTATATAGAGATGACCCCTCTCTTTATATACCTGTTATATATCTGAGCGCACACTAATGGAACGGTCAAATAGATAGTTGGCAGGGATTTGACATGATCGGATATGCGGAGGACCACTTTGAGCACGCTAAGTGCACGGCGTGCCGTCGGCAATTTGGAAGTTGGGGTCGTGATACTCTAAATGAATGCATGAACCGTGACGCTAAAATGAGATAACGGTGATTTGCTATAAACGCAGAAATGAGATGAGTTATCGCCTTACTGGTTTACATGGGTAAGCCATCAGAGGAGAACACGTTTACGTGAATCAATGCCTACCTTCTCATAAATCTGTCTTTCCACAGATATTACTTGACAACACACATTCACATAATTATTTTGTTCTATTTAAGTGAGTATTTCTATTAATTCAAATATATTCAAAGAGAATAAAACGCAGCCACAGAGAGACACACGTTCCATTCAGGCATATTCCTACATACATTAATACTCGAACATACCCCTCACATACATTATTTTGTTATAATATGTTATTGTATTGTATCATTTATTATCGAGTAGAGGCGTTGTAAAAAAAAAAGATACCCAGTGTGTCACTGTGTGACTGTGACAACTGATTTAGAAAATCCAGCCTTAAAGCCCTCTTTGTGGGCAACACAACATCGTGCAACATTTTGATGTTCATATTGTTGCATTGCATATCCTGATCATTTCACAGGCAATTCAGGCCGTGAATCTCCCAAGGGGGCTGTAAAAAAAGTGGGGGGGGGGAGAGAGAATCGTCATCAGTGAACTCATTATGTTATATACTACCGAGATAATTTCATCCGAGTTGACCTAGATGGAGGCATATTTAAATCGTCTCCTGAGAACTTGTCTACAGGAGAGAACGTCGGCAACAAGGGGAGAACACGTGACATCTAGTTCCATTTCTTTTCCCTCATACTCTCGCCTCTTCTTTTGTCTATGAGGCGGGTCTCTGTGGCTGGAAAAAAGTCTCCCATTTGGCTTTCAGCACGCATTATTTCGCCCGGTTTCCCGGAAACCAGGATTCGTTTTCTCCCAGAGCGTCATCTATCGGGTGGATACGATATACGAGGAATTAATGAGAGAAGGAAAAGATTTTTCCCTTAATTCTCCCCTTTCCCCACGATGCGTGTCGGGTGACTTTGGAAGCTGTACTGCATAATTATTAACGTTTATCTAGAGAGTCATTAATTGGGTCGACAGATTGAATTGAATTTCCAACTACTGCTTAAGTAAAGGACATTACATTGTATTCCTTGGTCCCTTCATCCTCAATCCAGATCATTCGGATAAGCATCCTTCCGTCGTCCTAGCAACCGCATTGATTTGTATAATCACGAATTCACTCTCTTTCTTTCTCTCTCTTTAAGTCTATATAATTATATATGCACATAATGTATTATTATGTATTATTATTATGATTATCTCTCCTTTTCCAATATAAACATATAAATGAATATGTATACATGAATGAATATGTATATGTACATAATATACATAATTATTTATATAACGCCTGAAGAGATCCTTGTCATTTGAGTGGTTGTTTGACATTGATCATTCGGCCCATTTCACTATGATGTCATCATCTGTGTAATTGTGGCTCCATTTACCGTGCACGCTCGCTGAGAGCCCGGCACACTGCGCGTGTAAAACGCGCTTGCGTTTGCAGTGTGTGTATGCGATCTCAGATTCTCTATTGTTTCTAAATCAATAAAACGTCAAATGACAAGGATCTATTTTAGGCGTTATATAATACAAGTAATAAATGTTTTTCATTCGTGCGATGGATAGAATATTTCATTTGGCGAAAGATGAAGTATTTGATCCATTCAACTCGGCTGCGCCCTTGCTGAATGGATCATTTCATCTTTCACCTCATGAAATATTCTGTTCATTGCACTCATACACATTTATTATTTGTATAATACATACATTATATACATATCATATGTGTATCTCGGTGCAGATTATTGATATGATAGGTAGTCTGGAAAGCAGTAGTCTGCCATTATTCCAAAAACGGGCCGACGTGGAAGGCATATACCAAACACTGGATTTTACATTATAAATAATCAGTATGCAAGGCGAACATTCAGCGTTAAGTATTATCCCATAAGGAACGTTGTGGCCTTACTGAAAAAGAAAAAGGCTTAAGTCATTATGGTATTAAAATGCAATGGTGCGGAAGGCGAGAAAATACTGAAGACATATGTATTCAGATGATTCCCCTCATATATATATACAGTCAAAACTCTTATATACCGGTAGTTATGATTAACTTGACAAACATTAATACACCTGTATACATGTCCATCATACCCAACACGATGTTGGTGATACAGATTAATATTTCCTCTAATGTTTGGCCATGTATGTCAGACATTGATATTGATAATGTATTGCTGTATATTTCTTTTATGTCATTCATGTCTATGTACCTTGTATCTTTGTTATACGTGCGCTCTGTATGTATTATGAATGCATGTATTCTAATTATGTACCGATGTAATGTGTATGCAGGCAAACAAAACAAATTTCCAGAAATAAACAATAAAATCGAATTGAATTGAATTAATATACCTGGGCCCATTCATTCAGTGCCTTTTGTGAACGTTCACTCTTAGTTTATATTCCCTTTCCGTCATGGCGGTGGCTAGTTGAGCGTTGATGCAATGAAAACGCAATGCTTAAGCTAGACATTTCGGGAAAAAAAATGAGGTGGTATCTTAAAAATAATTTTATAAATCTTAGTAAGTTTTATCACGACTAGAAGTTTAAGGCGCAAAGAGATAGATAGAGAGAGAGAGAGAGAGAGAGAGAGGGGTGGGAGGGGGGAGGGGGATGGAGAAGTAGCATAAGAGCTGCGGCAAAGACATGAATAATTGACAACACTTTTCCTAACCCGGCTATCTTCGTTCCCCTTACAATGGTGTGGGGATGAATGAGAAAAAGGGTTACCATTTCAAGCGACCACAAAGCCGCACCGCTAGAAGATTATAGATCGCGTATAAATTATAATATCGTGACAAGCACTGACACACGTTGTTAGACCTCCACCCTCACGCCGTGATTAACATTAATAATCGCTGATGCGTAATCCAAATCATACATTCCACAAGTCTTTTTTTTTCCCAACGGCGGAAGAGCGTAGTCGACAAGGAGGTCATCAGAAACGAGGGATCGTACGAGACGAAATGCAGAGCGCGTAGCGCGGGCAATGGACCGTTTGTATATTTATGGAGAAACGAAGGGGGGTGGGATTGCATCTTTTTTTCTTTGTCTACTTTTTTTTTCAAAGACTTTTACCCTGCAACTCTTCTCTGAGATAGCCCATCATCTCTTCAATTCTTATTACATGCAGACAACGCGCAGTTTGCCAAAGATCATTCTCCCTCCCCCCCCCCCCCAAAAAAAAAAAAAAGGGGGTGGTAAAGAAATGAGGTGATTCGAGACCTTAACAGCGCGTTATCGAAGTATCACCGATAGTATGCGCTCTATCGCGCGATGTATGATAATTAGTGAGAGTTCGTCAGATCTAATCTCCCCCTCCCTCTCTCCCTCCACCCCCCCCCCCCTCCCCACCTCAGACGCGCTACTGATATGCAACGACGAAAATCTAGCTCTGCCGCACGGCCACGTGGGAAAACTATAAATGCATACTAGCAGTGTAAGTGTACGACAAACTGCACAGCAACCAACCGTTCCGCACGCCGTTATGCACCGCTACTCTACGAAGCGAGGTAATGCGAGGCTGCCTGTCAAAACTGCCCAGCGCGACAGCGCGAGCCACACAGATAATATATAAGAAAAAGGTCGTATCAAATTTTTATTGCTAACCTGCTTCTGAACTTAAGTCACTTCCTTTCTCGTCGTCATGCTTAATGTTTATGACCATACCATTCCTAAACACGCCAAAGCTAAGGAAATTTGGTTAATGTTATACCGTAGAAACGCTTTTGTTAATACCTCGGTGTGTATAGCAGGTGCAATCTCAGAAATTCTCTATTTACGACGGACGTCTATAGATGTCGCATCAATGACCTCTAATACATCATCAATCGTTGCTACAAACCCATTTACCCTGTCACGGATTTATAGTACAACTCTCTTGTACAAGTGAATACAAGTTAACAATATCCTTTGGGTCTCGTGAAAATATTACATGCAGCAAAGCGGTTCATACAGTCGAACGAGGAAATTATAACCCAACAAATTGCTAAAATAGGCTGTTTAAGCGGGTGCTGTTCGTTATTCCGAAGGTTCGCTATTCCGAAGGTTCGTTTTTCCGAAGGGTCGTTAATCCGAAATACGCAAATTCCCTATACCCACAGGTTCGTTAATCCGAAAATGAAAAAGGGTTCGTTAATCCGAAAATTTGTGGCGTTATTCCGAAGGTTCGTTATTCCGAAGATTGGTTAATCCGAAAATGAAATTCGGAACAATGAACCTTCGGAATAACGAATCTTAGGAATAAAGAGCCTTCGGAATAACGACCCTTCGGAATAACGAGCTGTAACCGTTTAAGCAAGGTTTAATGTCTGACAAATAATTTGACCCGCATGGCCCAACAAGTTATCAGTGTCCTGTGCTATCACGTAAAACTGAAGCTATGAGATATTCGTTTAAAAAAAAAGATCGTTAAAAGGAGTGAAATGTCTGAGTAGTGTCCAGATTTTCCCACAGCCAGTTAGTCAGAAAAGGTCATTACAGAAGCAGTTCAATGTTAAAGGGGTCGTATAGTTTTGGTTGAGACTTAACATCAGGTTTTTATCATTTTTTGGTGAGATAGTGAGAAACCTCTTATGAAATCTGAAAGAGCATGTAATTCCATGAGGATTTCAACATTTATTTGATGAAAATCGGTTTTGAAATGGCTGAGATATCCGAAACAGAGTGATCCCAATAAAGTGTGGGACCCACCTTTTATTACGATTGTTTTGATTTACTTTGTTTTTGGATGTTTCAGCTATTCCAAACCCGATTTTCGTCAGCTAAATGTTGAATTCCTCTTAACATGGTATGCTCTGTACTATTTCATAAGTGTTTTTTTGGTATCTAGCAAAAAAGTTAAAGTCAAATTTTCATCTCCACCAATACTGTACCATCCCTTTAAGTTGCTTTTGTATAATATACACAATATGATCGTGACAGCATAAGTTTCAAACGTTTTAAAAATCCCTTTCAAGCACTGCTATACAGTTCAGCCTCATCAAGGTTCTATTAGAAAAGGTTATGTCCTTTGAATTGTTTTTGTTTCTATTTTTTTACTATTCTTATCGAATCAAATGCAGAGTGGTCGTCTAAACGCCATTAAAGATCGGAAAAAATGTTAAGCACGCTAGACGAAAACCGACGTGTGTTCAATGAAATTTCATCATATTTCTGTCATCAGATGCTTTTTTTTCCTAATCCGAAAGGAGGATTTATCGACTGACTCATAGCTGAGAAAAACTCAGCAGACGACAGTTAACCGCCATCGATACAGATGCGCGCCAATACACATGGCGATCAACGGCCGATTTCCATTACACCTTTTCTTTCAATTGCATGATCATCCACATGTGCTCATCGAGTACAATAAACTAGTCCAGAATTTACGAAATCAGCACTCATTCAATTGCACAACATTCATTTGACGAGCTTATCTGGAAATATTAGCTTGTGTTGGAAAGAACACTATACACACGCACTATGTGTTAACTGCCAAATGTGGTCAATATCGCACACAAAAAAAAAAACCCCGACACAAAACAAATGTATTTTAACGTTTTAGCTGCCGCACAATCCTTGAAATGGCCGGAAATCATTTGACAGCAAAACAAACGCTGCTGTATTCGCATTTTAAGGAACAAAATAAATAGACAGATAAAACACAAAAGCACGCACGCAAACACACATCATATTATACACACTATGTGTTTTATACATGTACTAGTATACTCCTTGTGCAAGTCATGTTCTAAAGATAAGGACGAATTCGTTTTTCATATTTTATACGCGTAGTTTAATCTGCATCTCAGCTCGCGCGTTCTGCATTCATATACTTAACGGGGAATAATAGTATTTTAACATTTATTGCGAAATCTATGAAACAGGCAGACGATCGACATCTTGTACATGCGACAAGTATTACATCAAAATATAATGTCTATACACTCGGACAATAGAATCTACACTGTCTAATTTCCGCTATACCAATTATCATGACGTAGAAAACGGCATATCTTAGTTATCTATCCTATAGAAAGAAAAGGAAAAAAGAAGAAGAAGATGGTGCACACAAATAGCAAACCCACACAGACAAGTTGATGATATCACTCTACGCGCATGCGCCTCAACTACTTCGGCATGCACAGCCTCAGTGAGGCGCTCAGCTCTCGGTTGAACAAAACCACTAAAAACACAAGAACAAAAACAAACCGCAAGACCTCTCACCTGTCAAGGGGGTATTGGTAATGGGAGGAACCCCCGAGAACTCCGTTCCTCAGACAATGGTGACGCAGTGACGTAGGATGAGCCACAGTGGACTTTCTCGGCAGCCAGGGTATAATCCAGTTTAGATCACATTAAGCCGCGTAATCCCTTGCTATCCATCGAAATAACATCGCAAGCGTAAAGTTGCAGCCGCAAAGTATCCGGTGTAGCTGAGGCGAAGAAGGACGTAAGAAAAGGAGACACTTGAATGTAAGGAACATCGGCGCTCACACATACGACACTTGTATCAAACAGGCAATGTATGCGTCATCATTTGAGAGAGAGAGAGAGAGAGAGTGAAAAATGAGCGATAAAGCTAGGGAGAATCATCGTGCTTAAATCAGCGAGCTTGCAGCCGACATTGCGCGTTGGTCTATGAAAACAATCGCATTCGGTGTACCCTCGGTCGCTCGCCGTTCCAGTGCCAAACTAAGACAATGTGAATCTTGGCCTCATGTGTCTGCAGTTGTTTCTGTTTTTGGGAGGGATAGGGAAGATCTATCTTTAGAGGCGTCCATAAAGGTAGGAGAGCGGGTGTCACGCGCAATAGTGAATTCCACGGCAGCTATTTATTCCCGGGATAAATTCCAGAGGCAGACAGCTCGTGCGAGGCAACTCCTCTGTCGTCGATTTTGCGCGGAGCGTTTGTTGGTCGTTGTGCGATCATGACGATTGACGACGATTTCCAATCGCGGTCGGTAGTATCGTCTCACACGTCATCGCCTGGTATCGCAGTCCCATATGATCGCCGAAATGGATCGCATGAAAACAAACAGGGACTGCACGGCATGAAAGCAAAAGTTTCCCTCTGGTATCGTAACAAACAGCTTCAAGATGATACGGACTGTGTATTCGGAAGCATCTTCAGTATTCCTCGCACGTTGATTCCCTTTACAGAAACACAATTGCACGATATGGACTTATTACGTTTCCTCAGCTAACTGCATGCTCCCTTCAATAACAATCAGACAATGTTGATAATGTAGCCCAGACTACACACGCACAATGACTAGTCATTCTTTGAGTTCCGGCAGTCACTAAGAACCAAGTTCACGTTAAACAATGAAAATAGTACTTCATTGTGTTATCTCATGTATCCGTGACCGTCTTTTTGAATAGTAAGAAATCGTGCGCAACAACGCAAATGTCGCTCACTTCATAAAACATGAAAATATCTCTCTCGCTAGTGAGGCAGTGAGAACTTTCCGAACACTGAGTGTAAATTCACAAGGGTCATGAACAATGCATTATTAAACCATCAAATCCAAAAAGAATATGGTGGAGCCAAGCAGGACAGCTGACGCAATTCAACCGAAGAATTCCAATGCTGTTAGACTTATTCTCCCGTGTCCATATTTTTCATTACAGCAGGCTGTCAAACAAAGGAGATCTCAAATTTCTTCGATATGCAATTATCTTGGGGTTTTCCGGTTATTCCACAATTTTATTCCGAGGTTATATCCCGACGCATTGACAGGAGAGTTCTCTATATAACAGAATAGACATATGAATACTTCATGTGGTAGTTGTGATAGAGGTGTATTGAGGGGGGGGGGGACCTCTGAAAGCCACTCAATCCTTTTCGGTAAGTGCACGTTCAATGTCAGTTTGCAAAGCATTGGTTGGCCTTCATGTATAATGGACGCTAACGTGTCGTTGTTGGTATTTTCGTGCTCACCGATGGTACGCGGCTTGATTCGCACGAGCCAGATCACGGCGTCCGTATCAACGCTGTGGCGTCCATGTGAGGCGCACGCTCGTGCAAGATGCGGTGTATTAAAACTCCTAAGGGGAAAACGAGTAGATCCTGGAAAATAATGTCTCCGCCGAGATTTCAGAAAATTTGCCTCAAAAATGTAGGTCCAGTTTCCGTGCATGTGCTGGAGCGTAAATACATAAGGTATGATTGCTTCTGCAAGAACTTGAAATCAAAATGGTGATATTTCGCTTTTGAAATGATTATTTTCCACCCATGATGCAGCTTGCTTGCTGGGAGTGTACACGGAGCTTGCGTCGTCAGCTGAACGAGTGGCGTCTGCACTGCGTACAAAACTTGCTTCTTGTCTCGCTACCACGCTCAGCTGACGAAGACGAAATGCACGACAGCTCAGATTTTACAGTGCAGACATCGCTTATACGCGTTCTACGCACAACCGTATAGTCTTGCAGTTCAGATGTTCTATTACTAGTCTCCGATTCAGGCGCCCAAGGCATGAAGGAGTGGTGATGCTCACTGTATTGCTCTACGTAGTGACCTACCACTCATTCAGTGGGAACCAGAAATAATCTTATTTTTGAAAAATGGCGTCAATTTCTCATTTTCTCAGAAGACACTTTCCTCATATCTCGTTTGAAGGTGAGAAAATATCATGATTATGATGGATCTTGGGGCGTCAGGCATCCCCAGGCGAGAACATTTACTTGAATCCTATGTATCCATTTTGGGGTAAAAACAATTAAATTGGGTACTCTGCACTTTCTTCAGAAATCACTAGTCTCTGCGCTTGAAATGTTTTCATTCATGAGCTCATATATGTGAATCTTGTCCTAGTACATAATTGTATAAATATTTGAATGAAGAAATAAATTTGGAGACTTGAAACCTAAATTCCAAGGCAACTCAAAGTATAGTTTCGACTGAACGCCTACGTATGCGTGTGTACCTGTTAGGTTGCGTATGTGTACGTACATGTACGCGTGTGTGTGTAATATGCAGTTACTCGCAGTAACGGCCATCTGGATGCAGCCAAAAATAATGCCATCAATTACACATCAATTCTGATTAGGTGGACCAATTTGATTGACTTTATAGAGCCAATTACTACATTTTGGAAAATGAGTGACCTTCAATACACTTTTACGCATGTGACTCTGTAAAGCACAATCACAACTCGTTAGTTCGATAAAAATTACACTGTCCTCACATGGTGCAAGACGTTCAATGTTTCATATACTGTACTTTATAAGGCGATTAGTGGGGACTTCACATTATAAACGAGAACACATCTGACTGTGTGTGGCCGTAATGTGATGCACAAGTCAAGGCTGGGTTAAAGGGATATTCCAGAGGATTCATATAATGTAACATCATGTAGTACACAAATCGATAGTACTATGTATTGATATGTGCAATTTATGATACCTGAGCAGATAAAGCAGAACTCTAAAAACCAATAATATATTACATGGATAAGGATGATGACATAAAACGCTCACTGATTCCAGTAAAGTAGCAATGTAATTCCATTACAACACCACTGGTGGAATCTAAAATACGTCCCTTCTTCTTTTGATCTGCTTCCTGAGCACTCAATCATACATTTTTATGTGAAGCTGCCATGTCACCATCCTCGTTCATTGTGATTTGTTATCAATTTTGAAAACATTCTTACTCCTCATCTAAAACACTATAAATTCTGAAACTCTGTACCCATCAGTATGACCAATTCAATGATGTTCAATTGCAAAAGTCTGAAAATCGCCCGGAAGTAGGATCTCCATTTTACAGTCGAAACTGCGTAGGCTATGCACACAATGCTCCGAAGTGTCATTTAATATGGTCAATAATGCAAAAACGATTTACGACAGGAAAGTTTCGTAGTCTGTGTGCCACCCTGTCATGTTATAACCTTTACAGATGTTGCCATTATTGTTACAACACATCTGCGTTTTGTGCCATTTGTTTCTTTTAACCGTTGACGAAGAAAGCAAAAATATATGCGTACTGCACGAGTCTGCCCTGAGTAGACAAGAGAGACATATTCTGGTTTGTGTGAGAGTTCAGGATGAAATCAAGCAAGCCTGTTGTCATGATTGTGCTGTGAATGGAATTATGGCGGAATGATGAAGTTAGCTATAGGGACTTAATGGCTAGCTGTGATCAGGACAGGCTTTATTCTTTGACGACAGTTGAGGAATTCCAAAATGTCACAACAAATCAGATTGTAGGAAAAGAAAATACAATCCAATCGTCGAATACTGTGGGTTTATGAGACGCCCGTGAAACACAGAAAAAAAAGGCGTGTGTAAAAATAATGTGCAATCGTACCCCATTTCTCTTATACATTATTTATCACCGTATACAGCTGTCAGTTATCGGTCGACTGTGTGTGTGTGTGTGTGTGTGTGTGTGTAGGTGTGTGTGTGTGTGTGTGTATTAGCAGTGCATGTAAACTCATGCATGGGATGTGTCTCAGTAGATCACAATATGCAAATATCAGTCGCTTCATGAAGAATGTTCATCGTGGAGGCCGTTTTCATGGACATAAGCTATAATGTAAGATCACCCACCAACATACACACACACAAACACACACACACGCACACGCACAGACACACGCAGAGAGAGATAGAGAGAGAAGAATTACAGAAATAATTTGTAAATAAATAGATGAAAATATTGATACAAAATGCATGGATGAACTAATAAGTAAATAATATATATGACTTGAATGAAAAACATCGACGGATATTACGAGAATTAACAAGTAAATCTAAGAATGAAAGAATGTAAACCTAACTTTACACTACTATAGACTAAAGTATCATAATCATAATGGATAAAGGGAGGAAGTATAAGTAAACTTCAAGACATTCCTGCTTCGGTATAGAGGAAAGCTAATTTAGGGAATGTCGAATCCACTACACATACGTGCAGAAAACTTGTTCTTCTGTCGTTTTTTCAAAAAAAAAAAAACCACAACAAAACAAAACACACACACGCACACCCCAAAGAAAAAAAAAAGAAGGCTAAGACAGGCACACATATAAAAAAGTGCCTTATCCCAAAGCGAACTGCTATCCACCGCCATGGCGCTCACAACCATCGCACCAGAGTCATTTCAGCCCTTAGCAACGGAGGTGCGTCGGTTATCTCGTCCCTGGCAACCTCCCCGGCCGCCATCATCATTAAAGGCCAAATTCGGGACAGATCGAGCCAGGGAGCACACTGAATATACGTCATTCCCCAACACAAATTACATGCAGCTGTTTTCATTCTTTTCTAGCTCCTCTTTATACTGTCCCACTCAGAGCTGGCGATAAATAGAACGAGCATCCTTAGCACAAGTTCACTATCTACTAGCGAAAGGAGAGTGGTGTGAAAACACGATCTCTATAAAAAAATTGAGTCATATTGTGCAAGTTCCAATTTCATCATGTGTTTATGCCATATTCACTGTGCTATTCACAGCTGTTACAACACGAGCAGAAAGCACGTCGACTTGTGAATAACATTTCCTCATCTGACCATGATAACGGCATCCATTATATCTTATGCGTGCTACAATATCATTACTGTATAGTCTTTATCATAGTTTAGGCTTAATAAATGGTTACTTTATTCACTGTATCAAGTTCTGGGCAATCACAACGTAATAAAACATTTTATTTTTTTGGGTGAAATCGAAAAAATCCCTTTAAGGAGAATATAAAGAAAAAAGAACTCACGATGTTACAATATTATCCTTGAATCTCATCAGGTTCAAAGGTCACCAATAACACTCTATAGGTGTCATGTCCATCTTTCTTGATTTCCCCCATCAAGATCTCTTTTAGTGCTAAGAGCTCGTAAAAGGTATGGGTCACCAATTTCTCATGGAATAGACTATGAATTAATCGTCAATATCTCAACAACTTGATTGAAATAACCATATCAATGATAATGACAATAATCGAGATAGTCATATGATAATTGTTACTTATACTTTGATAAAAAGTACAATTGTTTGTATTTGTTTTTTGCCTCATGGCATTTCACCTTCTTGTACAAATTGTAATGCTATTTTGCAATGATTTTGCATTATTTTGAAATAGAAACCAAATAATAAATGTAATGAGAAATTGATACTTGAGGCAACACTCAACAATAACGATTATAATAATTATTAAGATCATTGTCGCCATCATCTTCATTGACATAATCAACACAGTGAAAAACAAATACTGAAACTATGCATTATAAAACGCCCAAAAGAAGAAAAAAAAAGGAAAATAATGTATGTATTTCCGCTGAACGTGGAATCGCTCATCTACAGTAAAGAAATCATCAATTAAAGTCAACGACTCCTGCCTATAACATTCCGGAGATGAAGTGCTTAATGCGTCGTTAAGTGCTATTAGAATGATCACATTTATGACAAATGTGTTTCGCTTTCCGCGCAGGGGCTACGTTATGCCCTGCCTGATATTGTCGACGTTTTAAAGCTCTCTGTGCGAATTCTGGAAGCGAATGCTATTTTCTAAGAAATTACTTGCCATTGTTCACAATATCTGGCCTTATGAATTCCACCATAATATGCTGAATTGTGAAGATTAGCAAATATTAAAGAGAGAACAGCTATAGCGTCAGACCAAATTAATCGAATCTGATATCTGACGTCATTTGTTACTTCAGAAGTGTAAAAGTCTGTGCGAAATATACATAGGGAATATATATATATATATATATATATATATATATATATATACATATCTTCATTGATATCTTTCGCATACGGATTTTATGATTAGAAAGGATCTTAATTTCAAAACATTTCATTTGACTATATTCTATGTATCCTGAAACTCTTTAAAGGGTCAAAAGCTACATCGAACCTATTTCTGTATGGTGCATCTTTCATAATCGTACTACACGAATCCTACCTCAAATCAGGGCCCTGTTTTAGCAACATTGGGAACATAATTGAGCCAAACAATGAACTCAAAGTAGGGACAGATTCAGATTAGATCTAGTCTAGAAGGATAGACAGACATAAGATATGTAGGCAACTATTCTAAAAAGTGACAAGCTGCATGGGTGCAAGATATTGTTCCCAAATGGCTCAGTGAAACAGTTCCTAACTTTTGAGGACTGATTAATCCCCAAATTTCCTCTAAGATCGGTTGAAAAGAACTAGGATCGATTTTAATGCTTAGATAAGGTGTATATGCAGACAATACTATAAGACGTAAGAATAGTTTGGTTTCAAAAGTCGTGTATTCTGTCCGTTCGTTAAGAGGGCAAGTGCAATGATGTGAATCAGACATAGTGTATAAGGACAATAAAGCGAACAAAACGCAACAATGCCGAGATGAAACACCAACAACAAAGACATGACGGATAGCATTATAACAGCTGACATATCGAACAAACCTGCATTCATTCCAGCTTTGCTTTCGGTTATTATGCAAAACTTGCTTGGTAACGAACGATCGCATTTCACAAGTTGTTGTGGCAATTACCATCAACTATATGACGTTACACGTACTACTTCCGGTAACGTAATTTGAACGAGATGATGTTGTGAGAGAAGTTTCTCCGATAATCACAATTATAATACGATATTTTGTCTTTGTCTTCATGATAACACATGACCGAGGCAGGTGGAAATTAGAAAATTATCATGAGAGAAAGATCAGCCCTACAGCTAAAATGCATCGTGTATGTGCTTTACATTTTATTATGGTAGCCTAGGCCTATCTATGAAGATACAAGAAAAAATAAACTATAACAACTGAAGAATAAAGGATTCTTGGGTTCTTGGGCGTTGCGCAGACTTTTACGTTTGTTCGATTTCTCAGTACAGTGTATTTGATCAAAAGTTGAGGTCATGTACTTTGCATTGGTTTTGATAATTTTGGGGTTTAAGTAGCAGTCTTTTTTTTTGTCAGTTACTGTATCGTTTTAGGTAGAATGAGCTCTTTATAAGAGTCTCTCTATTATTACTGTCAAATATTGTCGAGGATGAAAAAAAAATGTTCACAATGTATTGGATATAGAGCAAATCAAATCAATATGCCTTGGGACTAACACTGAGCTCGTGAAGTCCTTGATAATACTCTATTTCCTCCCAATATTGTCTTTGACATGCATCCTTGCACATGATTAATAGTAACCCCATTCATATTATGCTCTGTCACCGTATGATGCCCAACAGTATCATTCTCATGGCTAATTCTCTGTCTAACAATCAGCTAACCAAGCGCTGCCGTGAACTCACAACCCTCCACGCCCATTGCACCATTAATCTCCTCAGTATTAATGTCACCCGTAAATAATCACTCTGTGATATTCGCAATTTCCTGCGATAATGCATCGGGCAGTATAGTGAGGAGAATGAAATGAGGGGCTCGCCGACCGCCCGGCAATTTAAAGTTGACGTGGTCGCGTGTGTCCTCCAATTGACACGACAAGGGCGAAAAATTTGTTATGAGGTCGCCATGGCAACGCGCCGATAATCCAATCTGCATTTCAACCAGGCTGCATGGAGTCGACAAGCGTATAGAAATAACATTGAATCAGTTCGAGCATGTGTGCATATTAATGCGGGTTGTATGCATTGGTAGAAAATCGATACGCACGAGAGGAGAGGGGGATATACCGGGCACAAAGTCCATGAAAGTGGCGTACAAGGGCCTACAATGGCTCTTAATCGATTTTCTCTCATCCCCCCCCCCCCCCAGACGTTATTATCATGTGGACACGGTATTATGTGGTGGTTGTAACCCAATTTGACCTGTTGAAATGAATTCGCCCATGAGATGAAATAATCCCTCTGCCATTCAACGTAAAGCGAAATTGCAACGTTGCAATTTGCGTAATTTTGTGAAGAAATTAAGGGTTGGGGAGTGCACTGGAAAGGAAATATCTATAGAGAAAGATAGCTAGAATAAATCTCTACCTTTGGTTTGTTTGCTTTCTGATACATACATTCATACTCACACAGGCCTACATACATAAACACATGCATATATATATATATATATATATATATATATATATATATACTTATATATATACATATATATTAGTTTATATACACTTATACGTACAGTGTATGTATATAGGCACTATATCATATAAGGTAGCACGGTCATCAAACTGTTCACTCACGTGTTTGGTAAATCTTCTAAGAGTGAAATTCGTAAAAACAACAATATAAAAAGCTTTGAAAAATGTGCTATAATTCGAATTATCGAAGCCCCATTAACACCAAATTCCTCTTAGTTAAACTGGGTGTTGTTACCCGTTCCAGTTTACGATGACCCGTCCCATTATTAGAGAATGACAATGAAGGTAACACACACACACACACACACACACACACACACACACACACACACAAACGACAAACCTTTTTTTTTTTTTTTTTTTTTTTTTTTTGGAATGAGTCATACTCATTACTGTGTGTGTGTATACAGGCCTATACATTTGTCATGATCTCGTTGTCACCTACAGTCAGACAGTATTGACTGTGATGGGTGATTCGCATTCTCTGGCTCAGTGTTTTAAGTTCTAAATTATGTAGTGATTTGGACGTAAATATTCTGTAATGCAAACGCCATTTACAAAATCACGTTGAAAAAAATGTGTGACCTGGGCCCCGTTTTATCAAAAGATTATGGTCGATTATAAGTTTCCTTACCACACAGGCTGCAATAGACTTATGATAGAAACCAACTATATAATCAATTATAACTCTTCATAAAACGAGGCCCTGATTTGATAACAACATTTTGATTATAAAATGTCTTTAACGATAACATCATGATACCAATTTATTGCGATCGTGATGATGGTGACAGTAAATGTAATTGGGCATTAAAGGGCTCCTGAAATCCAAATGCACGTTGATTTGTGTTGATTTATGATACCCTCAACATCACTGTTGCGGTAAAACGAATATCTAGAAACATTCCATATATTTTTTACGATTTTTTTTTTCTATTTTTCTTCAGATTACTTGGGAACGCCCACAAAAAATCCTTCCAAATATTCATCAGATGACCTCATCTGTCAATCATTGCTAAAGTACTGAAATGTTTAACAAAAGACATTGGAATGCACCTTCCCCTCGACTCAGCATAACTTGCAAGTTTCTGTGATATTAATGTGACTAACAAAAGACATGGCGAGGGAACATGAAGTTATGCTGAGTCGAGGGGAAGGTGCATTCCAATGTCTTTTGTTAAACATTTCAGTACTTTAGCAATGATTGACAGATGAGGTCATCTGAGGAATATTGGTTTGGAAGGATTTTTTTGTCGGCATTCCCAAGTAATCTGAAGAAAAATAAAAGAAAAAAAAATCGTTAAATATATATGGAATGTTTCTAGATATTCGTTTTACCGCAAAAGTGATGTTGAGGGTATCATAAATCAACACAAATCAACATGCATTTGGATTTCAGGGGCCCTTTAAGCGAGACTTGCGGATTATTCTATTCCACGTTGTGTACAGTATATCCAAGGAGGTTTAAGAGTTGGAGTTCCAACTGGCTGTAATTATTCAAACAGTTGTCAGATTTCTATTGATGTACAAAAGAATTTCACAGGTGCATTTGTGCCTTTGATGATCGGTGTTCGAAGCCGCCGTCTTGCTGAGCAATCTGAAGATTCATTTTGAACGTTAACATAATATTGGCCATATTTTGCTTATCTATTTATTGAATGAAATGAAATTTCATTTAATGATAAAGCATGTAAAACAAAAATCAATCCCGTGCAGAAATTTGTGCAAAAGTGTAAATCAGAGCTGCATCACGGTGAAAATGTTTAAAACTGTACCATCCTGGAAAGCCGGTTTTATCACTTTTCCGCTTAATTCCGACAAATAAAACTGACCTGGAATAATCTTCAAATATAATTCTTTATTGATAGATCAAAATATCAGATTAGTGCCCGGGTATGCCCAGTCGAGTAATTTTCATCTTTATTTCAGCATTTTTTGCGCAATATCTATTCGCACATCCTCGTGTCTGTACCACCTACCTTGTATAAGAAGGGATAGCGAAAAGTAATTGCCATCACAAAGACATATCTTCCTTAGAAAGTGGCTGGTGATTATGCTATGAGACACGAGTCAATTGTCTTCCTATCTGCGTGACAGATCCTGTTTGGCACATGCTTCAAATATTTCTGAACGGCGGCATCGAACATCTAGCAAAGGAAATAAGACAGTTGTGACTCCATTCTCTTGAACCTCCTTGGTATATCAAAGAATGTTTGGAGCTATAAAAAGACCTCCAATAAAGCAGGCGGGAGACGTTCTTCAGACAGTGAAGAGGAAAAGAACTCAACAGCTACAACATTTTGGAACAATGGGTGTGGACGAGAGCAAATTTTAAGGCCCCGTCACACTAGAGCGAATGCCCAACGAATGCCAAGCGAAAGCCCAACGAATTCGAAAATGTGAAGACAGTTTGCATGTCTGACGTTCTTTGAATTCATTAGCTATTCATAGGGATTCGCAGAGATACGCTAGAGATTTTGGACATGTTTAAAAAATAAAATCGGCTCCAGCGTATCTCTGCGAATCCCGACGAATAGATAATGAATACAAAGAACGCCAAGCATGTTACGAACTATTCTAGTATTACCAATGGATGTTAACATATCTTCACATTTTCAAATTTATATTGGACATACGTTGGGCATTCGTTGGGCATTCGCTGTAGTGTGACGGGGCCTTTACACCTGTCGGAATGGAATGTGCGCGGGATGCAAAATTTGTCAAACGGTGCCCGCTCGTTACATTGTTCTTAAAGGGACAATTAATTCTTAATGCACAAGCATGTTGATTGTGCTGACTCACGACACTCTCAGTCAACGTCAGCTATTGTGGCCAAAAGAATATCTAAATATGCGCCATGTATATTCTGTAATACTACTTCTATTATTTTTCCTTAACATTGCTTGGATATGCCCACAAAATCCCTGTCAAGCCTGCAATGTATTTTGTTAATCATTACAGTAACACTACAACGAAACATGCATATTATGCTTAGTCTAGGACTATAGGGAACAGTGCAAGCCAATATCTTCTGTTAATCATAATAAGCAATGATTGACAGAGATTGACAGCTGATGTCAGTGGCACAATCTTGTTTGGGAAGTTTATTTGTTTGTTGGTTTATTCTTTCGTGGGCGCCTTTCAAGGTGTATAATCTAAAGAAAAATAGTAGAAATATTACTACAAAATAAATGGCACACATTATATTTCTATTCGGCCACAAAAGTAATGTTGAGGGTATCATGACTCAACACAAGTCGACATGCATTTGTATTGCATAGTTCCTTTAATGGTTTGAGTTCGTCGTCACTGTAAACAAAGTGACATGCTCCAACACATTTTTCATCATTGTAAGAATGCATGCACCTGTGCTTCGTGTTGGTGAAATATTTCTTAACGCCGACGAGCTACAGCGGGTTCTGTTATTTTAAGAACCATAGGCAAAGTCTTTATGATATCGACATGCGGTGGCAGGTGGTAATTCGCCACCAATTCTTAGGTGGTAAAAATCAATAATATGTAACAATTAAAAGGAGCCGAGAAACGTTTCCAGTGTGTGTGTGTGTGTGTGTGTGTGTGTGTATGTGTAATATTTTGAGACTTCGTTGAATAAACCAGTCTGAAGCTACGTGCAACGTCTGTGACTTTTATGAAAATAGTAATGTTTCCATAGTATTCCACTCTTTCTTTTCTTCATTTTTTCCCTTTCCTTTATTCCTCCTCCTCTTCTTCTTCTTCTTCTTTTTTTTTCTCTTGTGTTGTTTTGTATTTTCTCCCCCTCCTTTCCCATGCGTTCCTGTCAGCCTGTTGGCGGGCTGATTATATAACTATATTTACTATATTGTGATGTGTAGGCAAGAGCAGTTAACCAAATTAGGTGCATGTGTATGTGTGTGTGTATGGGTGTGTTTGTGTGTGTTTGTGTGTTGCATGTGTACAGATAGGGGTGGGGGAGGAAACAGGAAGGGAGGGAACTGGTGGGGGTGGTCATAGGGACTCAGTAAGGGATATGAGTTAGTAGGTGGGCGGGTATTGGTTGATAAATAATATGGTTCCATTATTTATTACTGTATAATTTTGCTGCATAATATTTTTTTTTCTATTACTTTGAATGGAACAGAATAAACATCGTTGAAAAACAAATATATATATATATATATGTGTGTGTGTGTGTGTGTGTGTGTGTGTGTGCGTGTGTGTGTGTTTGCGCGTGTTGTGGCTGTCCAGACCACACTGCATTTTACGTGAAATCATGAGTTGACTTTTGACATACCATTCTTATGATACGTTGTTCAGAATGAGGCAAAATGAATTGTTTTTTGGGGTATTTTTTATGATCTTTTGATAGCCATCTGCGTAAGATGTTGACAAATATGATATGAAGTCACCAAGCTCCACCATATCCCTAGTAAACGCTCGAGAGTACGAGTCTGATGTCGTAGTTGCCTCAAATAATATTCTCGTTACAAGAAACAAATTGCCATCTGGTTTCTATCAGGGAATCACCATTTTGGAAAGAGAGAGAGAGAGAGTGAAGATTTGATCTAGATATTCCTAGAGTGAACATTCATTACTTGTTCAATCACGATCAGACCTGATATTGGAGTTAAAATAGAATACGCAATCGTCATCATTTTGCAAAACCAACGAATCGGCCGAAAAGCATACGGATTTCCTGTCGATTGAATAACACAATGTTTATTGCGAAACAGAGGGCGCTCTTTGATTTCTACTGCCGAGAAAACATTGACGCACTGTAAGGCTGGGTTGAACAGCAAGCAACGTTCAAGCATAATGGAAAGGCGGAACTCAAGATATGAAAATACCCTTGCACATCGAACCAACCAACGTATTAAACTCAGAATATTGTCCGTGATTAAATTCGTAGTTACATGCCACTAAAATAACAGCTGATAGAATTTGAAATCATAAGTTTGTCCATTCTACTGAGCTAGCACAATATTAAATGATTTTCCGGGATTGCTTTAGCGAGTGTTATGCGAAAAGGGAGACCCATTTCCCCTGTTGCGTGCACGTTTGACGCACTTGCACGACTTAATATTGAAGGTACATGTACTGACATTAGTTCCTTATACATTTGTGTTTGCCTTTTCAATATGTTTTATCAGAGGTTACATATTCAGAGAGGTAGAGGGAGAGAAAAAAATGGACCAAAAACATTTTTACAACACAGTCCAAAGGCTAAACAAAACCACAGGTTAATTGAAAAAGAACCAAAGCAATAACTCAACCGAGACTGAAAAGAAAAATGGCTGACTAAACATTCCGACAAACAGAATCTTCGTCTCGACGTTTGATCCAGGAAGTAATATGAAACTTATCACAAAGGAATGTAAAGTACAAGCAATTATGACGTCATGCAGTGTCACGACTGAAGTTTATCTCCTTTCATCTACGTTGGCTAAACATGTCTGTAAAAGAATCCGTCATGGAATGATCTAATCGTCGCCATAGATCGGACTGCTTATCATCGTCATTTGAATCAGCCCACGAGGTCTTGGTGACCATTATACATGAGAAGACAAACAAAGAACAATATCTATCCATCTGCTAATCGCTAGGCAAGCTTTGCCGGACTTCGAACACATTATGACTGCTTGAGCACCTTTTAGATAAACGAATATAATACAGTTAATATCTAATTTATGCAAATAGTTGAACATTACTTCATGGTTGCAAACAAGAACAATAATTAGGTTTAGATTCTTCTATGGCTTTCATGTGCTTAATTTAAGTTTTCAAAGATTAAACGCCATAGATTTGAGCTGTGCCGCGTTTAGATTCTAAAAGGTAAGAATGAACTGGAAATCGTATTGAATGCAAAATAATGATGAGAAATCTTTCGACTTAAAGTAAAGAGTGACATCAAAACATATATCTGGAACTGTCAAAATAATGAACATAATTGTGTGTGCGTCTATACTTCTGTTTATTTCTGCTGAAAAGATATCATGTACAAACGGTGTTTGTAACTGTGTAATCCAATGGTATATAAAGTCAATTCTTCTTTGTCATCGATGCTTCTTTACATAGCAATCTGAGCAGGACTAGACCCTGGTTTATGGTTACGAAGTTAGACCACTTTGACCATTCCAATATAAATGATGGAAGTTGCGAAGAGGTGTCCATTCTGTATAAATATGATAATTTTGTTCAGATTCCCTCGGGCAGCATGTTAGCACTTTCAAACAAACTTACATTGAATATCTTAGCAACTCAGCAATCGGCGAGGTTATTATTTATGCAAGGCTGTCCGCTCGTAATTAAAGGACTGTTCGACATCAGAAGAGTCAAACGTCTTCATTAAAACCCTGACTGATCTTTTTGGCTCGTATGTTATCACCATTCATTAATGATAGCTTTAACTGTGTGGTGTATTCTCCTTGCCATAGAAAGCGAAATCGGATTGAGAAATAGATTTTTACTGCATGGCATCATTCTCGTTACGGAGTATTTTGCACAATTCCTTCAAGACTCTCGCAGCGATAAATACACACAGGATCTCACTGTACAAAGTTAATTATTATCGGGTAATCGTCCACTTACCTAACAATATGGGGGTACGTGTCATCTCCATGGAATCCTAATAAAGTAGGAGTATACTTCCTCCTTCATCGTATGCGCATGGGTAACTTCTACTAACTGAGCTCCTTACTCAACATATGTTTCAATGTCTATCAGACCATCTCATTCGTTTCATTCACGTCTCCACGGGCACAATAACTATAACAGGGTATCGTCAATGATCTCTCAGTCCACAAGGTGGTAGCCGACAATGGACCACACAAAAGGGGTCCGCAGTAATGCACAATGATAATAGTCGATGGGAGAGGCGCCGCGTGCGTGGACTTTGTATTGTAGCATCTTAGCCAGATCAAATCCCAGAGGGGTATATCAGTCTTGTATTGTTGACACGAAGGTCATCGCACTGTAACTATAACCACGTGTTAGCTGCCAGATGAATTGTTTCTCAAACATACACTCATGTACTGTAGATGATTATCCATAGCCAAGTTAGTCCAGCTATAATATACAGAACTGCACTACAATAGAAAATAATGTTTAACACGGACATCGAATCATCCTTCAAAGAAGGTATCTTAATGACCTCATTTCAATTCAATTCATTTTATTTCATTTTATTTCATTTCACTTCATTTATTTTTCCATTTTCAAAGAAGAGAATTGTAAACCATCATAGACACAGCATGATTGTCTGAATATCATATATTTCAAAATAGTTACACCTACACGAGAATTGTTGGGTGATAAGGTAGCAAACTTCAAACCGAAGTAATATAAAATAGTACCTATAACGTTGTGTTAAAAATTTGGTAATTTTGTTGTCTGTTAGAAATATGATTAAGTGTATTGTATTATCTGTCATTATTTTGTTTATGTTCAGTTTACGACTACAGATTGAGCAATCTGGGAATTTATGCGTTTATTATTACTATTACTATTATTTTTTTTTTGGTAAACGACATTCAAATGCTCGAAGCTTTCTAGAGAAACACTTTTTAATTACAAGGTGTGTTAATATGTCCGTAAATACAATTATAGTTTACATCTCCATGAGAGTTCATGACTTATCTTTATGTGGTACAAGTTTATTGATTTTTTTCATAGTGAGGACTACCCCTATCGTCAATTAGCCACTATAGTGTGAAGGAGTTGGCCTATGCCTCCCTAAACATTGCAGTCAGTTAGTGTGAAAAAGAAAAGTATATATATATATATATATATATATATATATATATATATATATACATATATATATATTTGTTTTCAACTTCTGACTGATTTTGCCAAATCCAGATTAGTTTACCTTATGGACTCTTTTTCCTCGTAGCGGTGAATCGGTGTACGCGATAAGCCGTAAGAGGGCGTGACATCCAAGGGTTGCGATACGAGTTGCAATTCCTCATTCGCCCAATCTCACGATTATCGCAATCAGAAAATTTGCGCCCTCTCTTGGTCTGTCGAAATTGGCAAAATATTTGGCAACACACATCAGATCTTATTCACATAATGTTATAGGTTTTACACTGTACAATGCAAAAATATGGACCACAACATGGCCAATAGCGATAGTAGTATTCAATGAAATAATCAACGGGATAACGATAAAGGTAACAAGATATCGATACGAGTGATACTGATGACAATGATGATGCAAATGATAGTAATAACATTAATATTAATATCAATACTGATATTAATGTAAGCATTCATAAAGAAAAGTATTGCAATACAACTTGCGAGTAAAGGATTACCTTCGTAGATAGATAGTAAGGCATTTCAGTAGCGATTCTCCGATTCATCTGTTGGTATGCTCTGTCAGTTGACAATGATGATTGCTAAAATTTCAACTTTTATTTTTACTCCTTCCCTTGATCTCAATGCTAAACTTCTGTTGACATGATGCTAATGGGAGTAAGAGACTTTACTTGTCAAGCTTGCAAAATAGTCGTCATGAGCAATATTAAGAATTTCTCACAGCGAATGGGGCTGAAGAATAATATCGCAGTCATCACTTCTGTAGAAATCGCTTTCAATTAGCGTCATGAAGAACGTGCACTTTCGTCTTCCCTCAAAAACAAAGAAGGACAAAAAAAAAATGAAACAAACACACCATTGTGCATGCGAAGAATGATTTTCGTCACTTCAGACTTATAGGCCACCAAAGCAGAAGATAACTCGTGTATTATAGAACCGATGACCGTCCCAGGATAATACTTTGAGTGGTGACTTAAAGTAAAGGACACGTGGATTAAGTTAATGCAGCAATATTAGAGAAACAAAATAAACCTGCTTTGCAACTTATCTTATTTCAAGATTCACGATCAGAAAAGTTGTGAATGATAATTACACTTTTGTTTAAAAATCATAAACAAAGATAATACAAGACCTGTATGCTTACTAACTGCATGCATGAACTCGAAGGAGGAAATTAATGACTAGGCATATACTGATTTGGAGATAACGACATTTGTGGGTGTGTTTTTTTTTCAATATATTCTTAAATCTCAAACACCATATTTCTGAATAAAATACAATATCTAACTTGAGGTAGAAGGGACTTAATGTCATCACACCTTCCATCCTTCTGATTTAATCGCCGTTCACGTGTGAAACAGGACGGGCGAGAATTCAGATCAGGGACGCGACGGAAAATACCCATCTCTTATACATCTAAGCTCCCTGTTCTGCTCAATCAAAATACAGAGTAGTTTTCTTGTAGTCAATCTGAAAAAAAAAACCTTATCGACTGCATAATCATAATTTGAACCGTCTTCTCATCAAATGAAAGATGAGATAAAAAGAGCTGATTATGCCTTTAGGGCATTTACTTTTTTTGAATTTCACTTCGTTTTTCCCCTCATATTTTTGTATGATGATCTATCCCAGGGTATGACAAATGAGGTGCGATGAAGTTTTATGACGAGTATTTAACTCAGCTGGGAATTCTCGACTGGGTGTCTGGAGCCACAGGGAGGAGAATTGACCTTTGACCTCGCCCTACCATTCATCGACACCCAACCGTTAATGTTTCTAAAAAGTGTGATATTAGATTTATGACAGAACTGGATGTTCCGTCGTTCTTGCGATATCTCTCTTAATCATGTTTCGTTAGATTTTCCCCCAAGTTTCCTCGTTCTTTAAAAAATTGAAACCCCCCAAAACTTCTTCCTAGTTTCGTCTTTTACCCTTGCTTCCTTCTCTATTCCTCTTCCTTGAATCTATTGTTTTCCCACAGTGGTCCTTCCTTGAATTCTCATTTTTGTTCATCTTTTCATCTTTTCTCAATCTGTTCTTCTTTCCCCATTACTATTCAATTTGTGCTCGTTCGCGTCCTACATGACTTAATCCATCTTCTGCCCTTCTTTTACAATATTGTTCTCTCCCATATTATGTCTGTCTGTCTGTCTTTCTCTTTTTTCCCTCCCAATGTCGTTGTCAGGGAGTCGTTCTGTACTGCAAACTGTGCACTACGAGCTTTATAAAAACATGGCTGTATTACCTCTGTTTGAATCGATTGGATTGGATTTAAACACTTTCCTATAATCACTGTGATATAGATATGCAAATCATTAATCATTAACAAATACAATTCATTCATACGCAGTTGGTAGAAAATAAAAGATAAGAAACTATAATTTTATAAAACCTCATTAAAAAGCACAAATTCATATGTTGATTAAAATCGAAAGCTGACGTAAACGCATTCGTTGTCACAGTTGTGTTTCAAAGTAAGATAATGAATCGTGCCAACCCCCCCCCCCCAAAGGTCATCAAACAATGTTGTCCCGCCTTGTCTGTTACTCATACCCATGTCGGTCCAGAACACGTGACTCGTACTACTGTGTATCTCAGATGTGAGTGATCTGTCTCTCGTTTCAAAAGTAACAAATTACACAAAAAGGTAAAAAGAACAGAGAGCGTCACGTGGCCAAAGGTTCATTTGCTTAATTACGTTTCCCTCAGATTTGCATTCGTGTGAAAAATTGAGAGACCTCGTAGATAGCATAACTGTCATTTGTGTGATGAATTGTGGATTGTGTTTCCATTATTTGACTCTCTTTTTTTTGTTCCCACCCCACCCCTTTCATTCCTAGACCTTCGCCGAGCGACGCAATTGTTTTTCACAATTTTTTCTTCCTTAAAAAAAAGTACTAACAGTAACATCGAGACATGTTGCAGACCAATGATTTTTCTCAGCTCCTGATGCGGAGATCACGTTTCGGGTTCAGCGCCCTCTTTCAGCCACGGGGGAATACGGGGGACTCCTTGAGCGTGGTCTGTCATGAGCGGAGAAGGGGTGGTCGCAGAACTCAGCGTTTGGAAGCCGTAAGGTCACTCCAAGCGGATCATTACTCACTTACAATGTATGTCGGAGAAAAGCTGGGACTCCCGACCATCAGTGATTTATCTCCTACATAAGAGAGGATCTCAGTTTGTTATTTTTGTCTTGTTGAATCGACAAATTAATCCCACAATCCGCCATTCAAAACCACAAACAAAACGAAAACAACAAAAAGCAAAAACAAACAAAGATATAATGTATATTAAAATGATTTGGCAAATATTCCCCTTCGAGTAATTATTATTATCATCCAAGAATATATGAAGAAAATGGTTTGCTTTAGTTTGTTTTGGCTTAGGTATTTGTCGTAGGCCTATTCTGTTTTCTCAGAATATACTGCCATATGAAACAAAGTCCACAAAATATTTACAAGACACGTAAAAAAAAAACAACCCAAAACAAAACAAAACAAAATCGGTATGAATATACAAAATTTCATATCAAAGTGACCATTATGATTTGTGACAAAGCAAAGTGGTAAATGGCATATTGAACATGAAGTGCGACTGCAACAACGACAGCGAAATACAGAAGAACATCATCACAAGCCTAGCTTGAATTATTGAATAATTTGTATGTATATATATGAATAAATAAATATATATATATATATATATATATATATATATATATATATATATGAAGAGTTTGTTTGCAAAAACCGATGAGTCCATATTTGCCAAATGGAGATATTTGCGATTAAAGGTCAAGAAAAATAAAGAGAATGATAAGAAAATCTTTGCTTCTTTTGACCATAACTTCAAAAATGTACCTTTATATGTAGTGACCAATATATCATTTAAAAGGTATTGTTTTGTACTTTTTGATAGAGACCGTACTTCAAAATCTTCAAAAATGGACTTATATACTTCATATATATTGAGTAGGTTGTCCACGTGTTGGCGTGATAATAAGATAAAAAACAAAACTGGAACAAAGTTCATGCTGTATTCACCAATAGTTTGTTTCTGCACACAAATTTTCGCACTTGAGAAAGAGCGAATCGATCGAAAATTTGTGTGCAGAAATAAACTGTTGGTAAATACAGCGTGAACTTTGTACTAGTCTTCTTCTTGATCTTATGCATGTATATATATATATATATATTATATATATATATATATATATATATATGTAATATCATCATGTAGCATAAATAGGCTTACAGCTTACATACATTTCATATATTTTACCAATTAGTCACAAACACTTGACTGCAGTGACCACTCTGGGGTATCAATGGGACTAACTACTTAAAATAACATTTTACAAAAATACATGTTAATGTGTTTTGTATTAAATTTATTTGATGTAATTGTTTAATTATAGGAAATCCTGATATTCGAAGTAAAATCTGAATTGAACTGAAAAACCTTGATCCATATCATCAGATTCAGAAGTGTCTTTAATGTGTGACTTCGTGCTGATTTTCAGCCGAGCTGGGATTTACTCTACAAAATCGATCTTTCTGTGAGTTCAGCACTTTTGACATGACGTGCATTTATTTGTAACCGCCACCGACAAAATAAGTGACCACAGACAAATCATGGATTTATAAACTGGCGTTTAGTTCAACAATTATATCGATATCCAAGATACAACACCACTGAATACCTGACAGTTTGTTGACGAAGGTATTTTTGGTTTCAGTTTATTACCCTCCACGCTTTTGATGAAATTCTATGGGAGTGACAAAGATAAAAAGAAAATGTGATTTGACGCCTGGATGATGAGCTAAAACTCCAAAAAAAATGCCGCCAGGGGTCAAATGACAATTAAAGGTCAACCACTGAGCATTTAACTGCCCATCGTTCAAGCGGGGTCAAGCGTGTGCTAAGTGTTCGGGGGCCATTTATGCATTTTTTAAGAGTACAGAAGTAGAGAGCACCGAATGACCCTCAACCCGTCTATCACTCCTCTTTTTTTTCTTTTTTTTTAAGACAAGAAACAAAATCGCAGATCTAGGATTTCTTTCTGCCTTCCTGATGAAACGGGATAGGGCTTGTGTTTGGATCCTGAGGCAACAAGACAAATGGGTCCCCTCTTTTGACAATTGAAACAGCGACGGAACAAGTACTGCTGCGTGAGTGTCAACGTTTCTGAAACCAAGGAGCTCCTTAAAACTGAAACCCGCTGTCATAAAGAGCATCATTCAAATTCGCGAGTTTCACTGTAGCTTTGATTGCGTACTTCCAAACGGTGATTGTATAAAAAAAAAACAACTACATGCAGTCAATAAAACACACTATCTCATTTAAATTAAGTTCAAGAAGTTACAGAATTGAGGGAGAAGAGCACACACTATCCGAATGAGATTATCGTCTCTATTCAGTGAGAAAGAAACAATAAGCCAATATATGCATATTGTGGATACATTTTTTTTTTCTGTTGATGTACACTCTTTTGATGCTAACATAAGAGAACGCCCCGTCAATCATGGTAATGAAATTGGACTCTGTAGTTGAGTTTATTCAAATGTCAGGAATACTAGCGTCTTCTTTTACTATCATTATTTGAAATTTCAAAATTTGCATACACAGGTTATGTCTCTAACACGCCCATACTTTGCTTCCGACGGCCAATGGAATTATTCATGGAAATGATAAAGACCGGTATTCGAAATTAAAACAGTAACAACAATGAGAGCGAGGAAACAGACCATGACGTCAGAATAAATGGATTGGATGACGTCATCATCGCACCAAGAGTTCCAGTTCTCATCCACTGCCATTTCTTCCTTTTACACTGTTGTGATGCATGTGGTTTGTGCGTGCATGCGTAAGCGCTCTCGTCACAAACACTCTGTCACTTCTAGTTATATACCGTACAGTATTACTTGTCCGTTATTCTGCCACTCCTGTTCTGCACTGCCCACCAGTGCAGTTGTAGCTTGACTATACTCGGTAATTGCCAAGAGCACCATATCCTCAGAAAGGATGCTGTCATCGGTAAACATCCATTAACCGTGTATGAAATTATGTCATATGTTTGCAGCTTTGGAAACATTGAAAAAAAATACATGATTCTCAAACGTCATTTAATTACGGACTAGGGTGACGACAGTAAATGTGATTTCAAACATCATTTTGTTGATTTGTTTTTCGCCATCCAGGTGGCACCAGCTGAGCTCTGCATGCTGATTGGATAATGAATTACAGCGTCTATCTGTCACCAGACATTGTCTTCTCAATATGGCTACCGACCCCAGAAAGAAATAAACTTCAAAAGAAAGAGAGAAAAAAAAAACCACCTATAGTATACAGAACGATACCAACATGACAAAAATCGGATAGGAAATAAGGAAGATATGACATTTTGAAATTTCCTTTTTTTTTCAGAAAACATTTCTTGATCAGTTCTTATGAATATTCAAATAAGCGAGCTGATGACGTCATACCCTCACAATTTTTCATGTATGTTATGTAAGAGTGCTGGTTTTATGTATCGGTAGCGTGGTGTGCACTCTCAACTGTAGTATACCAGTATGATGTCAAGCCACAGTCGAACATTAGTTAATGCAGGAGACAAGGTGGTGGTTCCAAGATATACAATTTAGTTTATTAGATATAATGATCAGGAATTCCAGAATGGTGCATAATACTGACAAGGGAATATTGTCGGTAGTATTATAAAGAATACTGTTCCACTCCTTCTTGGCACATGACCGAACAGAGTCGGGGCCGGAGTAAGATTGATTCCTCAACTCAGAAGCATCAGATATATAGGGACATGGATAGAAGTTAAGAGATTAGTAGGAGAGGGTCTATGATGTGGGGATTATATGTTCATTGAACAGTACTGTGTAAGGGACTGGCGATGGGAATTGTAAACATAGTTAGTCTGAATTTACTTAAACTTGATTGAGGACAAAGGGAAGGATTAACTATTGAGTAGAGATTAACCAAAGTAATAACAAAGATGGTTGGGTTCTGAATGGAAGTTTCATTGGAGGTTTGATGGTCTTGTTAATAAAAGGATATGAGACTATAAAGCTGGGAAGTGTACGTAGGGTTTTGGATTGGACTGGTCGTATATTTAGACAGTATAATTGGGGCAGGAAATGGGGATAAATTCCTAACTTGGTCAATCAAGAGACACTTATAAATTACATGAGGTTTGTTCTGTTTTAGGGTATAAACTCCCTATTTCTCCATCTTACATTCGTCCAATCTTTCAAAAAGAAACGTCCTCGTTTCATAATTATATACTGCAATGTTTAAAGAGTTCAAACGATTGACAAATAAAGAAATTCTAATACATTTACGGAGAGAAAAAAAATTATAAGAAACACTGTTGACATGTAAACATAATAGAAATGATTGCTACACAAAACATAATCAAATTGAGTAGCATATTAATAATTAACAAATTAGTGAAATAATTAAAAAGAAGATTGATGTGTACATAAATCTTGCAGATGAGGTATAAAAAAAAAATCACCAAAGAAACCTATTTTCCAGGGGACATATCATTGTCTTGAGAGGTGTAGGGAAAACAGCATGGCCTAAACATAACATAGTAACCAATACATACCGAGGTAACAATATACATTAAATTTAGAATGGAAATAGAAGGGATAGGAAAATAAGAGATCATCATAGTAATCCACAAACTGTATGTAAAACTCAAAGAACAATCAGAGGTCCAAGAATTGACCAAAATTATATTACCGTACGTTAAAAAAAAAACTGAACATAAATGACAAAACTACAAACTAGAAGAATACACTGATTGCATACATCTAGTCTTGTGCACAGCAAATATGTTGAAAAAATGAACAGTATAATTATTTAAAAAAGCACTTAAGAAGAGGAACAGACAGAGGAGAAAGGAGAATGAAGCAATTAGATTAAATGACCTAAATTATACAGAGTTGGTGTCTTTGAAATGCACCATGCAACAAACTTGTAAATAATGATGTTGATGAACAACATGTAAAAAGATATCTGGCATCAAGAGTAATTCAAATTGTGTAGATAATATTATGTATAAGAAAAAAGTTGGGCAAACAACAAGACATTTATATGTGGTGAAAATGTGCATATATATCTAGACTGCAACAAGTTTACTAATGGTACAATTGTTTTTCTTTTTTTTTTCTATACAAAAGCAATTGATCAGAAAAACAACATTTCTCACAAAAAATCAAAAGTTACAACCATACTTAACTAAGAAATTTATGCTAGAAAGTAAAAACACTTATTAATCATGTTAAAAAAAATTCTTTCAGAAATAAAACACAATACACATGCTAACAATGAAAAACCTAAATACCAAATAATGTTACAAATTTACATCAGAAGTTAAACCGACATTATTGTTGAGTAAGAAGCAGAAATCGGGATATAAAACGGTCAAGAAAGGGACAATTGAACGTGACAGAGAGTGAGAAGGAAAAAAGGGAAAGTATGGACAATGCAGAAAAATGAATGAATAGCCATGTGGGACGGGGAGGAGTGAGCAAAATATCATTGAAGGTACAAAAAGAATGTATAAAATAGAGATGACATTAAAAACTAAGTTTCACTACTAAGAAATAGGAATTTAAGTGCCCAGGAAGCGGAAGGGATAAGGAGACTTGCCATAAATGCTCAATTATGCGTAAATAATTAATGAGAATTCTGAAATTTGAAATTTGGAAGTAAAGGAAAAAAAGGCTTCATTACATCCTGTCGCAAAAAATGAGATCACAAATTATGATGGATCATAATCATTTGGGGGATTAGGAAGCTGACTGCCGTGTGTCCGAACACTATCGGCATGGATCACAGCGTGTGGATCGTAAAAGAGGTGTGATGAGGCAATGGACATGTGAGAGGGGACCACAGAGTCCCAATTCGTGAAGTGGCTGGGCGACGGCTGAGGATAGTGAGAATGGGGCAGAGATGGGGGAAGGGGCTGAAATGTGTGGGTTTGCGAGGAAACAGTACAGTGAGCTTGAAGAGGGGGTTGGTAGTCGGGCAAATCAGGAGGAGAAGAGGTGGAGAAAGGGGTGGAGCTGTCCGAATCAGTCCCAGTGGAAGATGATGTAGGGGCGTCGGAGTCAGAGTCAAGGGGAAGAATGTCGCAGTCAATAGTAAGAGGGGAAAGTGGGCTAGAGGTTGGATGAGTGCATTTCAGAGATCGGATCGGAGTTGGGGAAGATGGGGATGAGGGGTGGGAAATCACTGCACATGTTTGTGGTAGTGAGGGAGGCGGGAAAACTGAGGTGCGATATGAATTACAGGCCTCACAGTGAGAGCAGAGGTCCGCAATGTCTTTGCGCATCCCATGCCAGTAGCAGAGCTCTTCGATGAGCTCGATTGTCTTGGTTGTACCGAAGTGGAGAGCTGACATGGAGGTATGCATGACAGACAGGACAGTAGGGATCACAGAATAGGGAATGACAACCTGTTCTATCATTATTCCAGACGGATGTCTTTTCCGCCGATACAACAATCCATCACGAATTATGAAACGCTCAAACTGATGCCGGAACTTGAACAAGCATTCCTCGTAATGAGGGATGGCCGATTTGGGGGGTACATATCCAGAACGGATCCAGGCAGTGACCTGCCGGATGATTAGATTCTGATGCTGAGCCTGATGAAGGCGTACACCATGTTCTAACAGAACACTAAAAAAGGAGGACAGGTTAGTAGGAGGTGCGGGAGGAGAGGGAGGAGATGAAATTGACGATGAATCAGCACATGCTGATGCCGATGACGGAAGTGAAGCTACTTCAATCGGTATAGCTGGTGATGGAGATGAGGGAGGGGATGGATTATGACCTCTGTCTATTGTTGAAGGGAAAGATGAAGATACAGGTAAATCGTCATGGCCACCTTTGTAAAGACCACCAGGAGAAGGAGGTGGGGGTGGAGAAGAAAGCTTTCTCATACCGGGGGTATCATGTGGAGGTGGGGGTGGAGAATGAAGTCTGGTGGAGGTTGGTTGGGGTGACCGAGGAGGGAAGGAATCATCCCAAGAATATGATGTGTCATGAAATGATGGGGTACGAGGGCGATGGGAATGCTCACGATCTGGGGGATATGCATGAGACTGAGAGCCAGTGGTTCCAGGTAAAACCCCAGGAGAGAGTGTATTAGGGCCATATCGATAATGCCTTGAATCATCATAGCGATGATCGTAACCATACCGACTGGTTGAAGAGATGGAGTGGTTAGAGTAGCTAGAGTAGCGATCAGGGGAAGGAGAACGCGAGTGATAATGATGATGTCGGGAATGGGAAGAACTATAGCCAGGAGAAGGAGAACGAGGACGATAGTGTGAACGAGAATGGGAGTAGGATGAATGGCGCTCCGGGGAGGGAGAACGGGAGTGATAGGGGGAGCGATAGGAATGATAGGAGGGTGAATGGGGTCGAAAACTGTGAGATCGATCTCGAGAGTAATTATGATCCCGGGAAGAATACATTGTGTTGAAAAGAAAAGTATGTGGAAAAGAAGGAATATCAATGTACAGAATCAATATAACCAAATGTCTAGAGTAACAATGAGGGGAAAAACAGCCAACTAAAGATAAGAACACTAACTACAAATAAGATGGCCAAAAAATATCTAAATGTTATTTACACAATGGTAACACAAAAATGTCAATCAGGCCACGTTACCTCAAGGAATTCAAGAGAAAAAAAATGTTACAATTATTAAGTGTATCTACAACACAGTGTGTTGTGTAAATAAATTGATTCAGGGATCAACATGATATGGTTCAAGAAAATTCCAATGCAATATGAATGCAAACCAAGGGGGTGGGAATGATAGTGTCCAGAGTCCAAAGTTAAAAAGGAAGTTAAATCAATCAGTGAACTTAGCTGCGACCACCAAGAACTGGAATTATTATGCAAGGATGTGGAGAATCCGGAGGACATAGAAGGAACCAGCATGGACGCCGTCTGCTAAAAGATATGGAGGTTATAGCGGAGATCCCGACCAGGTACTAGTAGATCCGCCAATGAGCTGAAGACAGGCCGTCAGCGAGACAGAAGAAGATGAAATAGGGTAGGATCATCAGATAGGATGAGGCAGCACACACCAGCACAGGATACGATGACAAAGCAGATATGACTGGGCAGGCCACCAGCGATGGACGTTCCAAGGAAAAGAAGAGGGCCGAGGTAGTGCAGGTATGAAAAATGTCAGAGGAACTGGTAAAGGAAGCGTGCAGGCAACCACAAAGCGCGTGCAGGCATCCACAAAGCAATATAGAAACTTGTATCCAGTCTGAGGACAGCAGGAACACACTAAGGATTCAGTTGTAGAGTCTTCCATGCAGAAACATACACATTGGCTAAACGAAGCACAGGTCAAGAAGATGAAGACATCCGATTCTCAGGACGAGGCGACATCGAGTCATCATGTAGTGATGCTGCAAGCCAAGGCAGCCAGGAACAAATTATCAGCGAAATGAAATTGTAAGTCCGAGCGGTTGCGATGGCCACCAGTTTAAACCGCTGCTACCACTGTAAGAGTGCTGGTTTTATGTATCGGTAGCGTGGTGTGCACTCTCAACTGTAGTATACCAGTATGATGTCAAGCCACAGTCGAACATTAGTTAATGCAGGAGACAAGGTGGTGGTTCCAAGATATACAATTTAGTTTATTAGATATAATGATCAGGAATTCCAGAATGGTGCATAATACTGACAAGGGAATATTGTCGGTAGTATTATAAAGAATACTGTTCCACTCCTTCTTGGCACATGACCGAACAGAGTCGGGGCCGGAGTAAGATTGATTCCTCAACTCAGAAGCATCAGATATATAGGGACATGGATAGAAGTTAAGAGATTAGTAGGAGAGGGTCTATGATGTGGGGATTATAGGTTCATTGAACAGTACTGTGTAAGGGACTGGCGATGGGAATTGTAAACATAGTTAGTCTGAATTTACTTAAACTTGATTGAGGACAAAGGGAAGGATTAACTATTGAGTAGAGATTAACCAAAGTAATAACAAAGATGGTTGGGTTCTGAATGGAAGTTTCATTGGAGGTTTGATGGTCTTGTTAATAAAAGGATATGAGACTATAAAGCTGGGAAGTGTACATAGGGTTTTGGATTGGACTGGTCGTATATTTAGACAGTATAATTGGGGCAGGAAATGGGGATAAATTCTTAACTTGGTCAATCAAGAGACACTTATAAATTACATGAGGTTTGTTCTGTTTTAGGGTATAAACTCCCTATTTCTCCATCTTACATTTACATATGAAATTTGGAAACAGCATTATTTTTAGCTAATACAACTAAATGCATGTTCCCGTACCAAGATATATCTGAGTTAACATTATTTTGTTCTTTATATTTTGGGTGGTTTCAAGACAAGTTTTATATTTGTTATTTCTGTATATGAAATGAATAAGAAATTGTAAGAGCATGACATCGTCAATTTGCAGATTTGAATTGAATATTTGTAAGGAGTGCTCAAGAAATTTTTTTTTTGAAGTCCGATTATTAAAGGACAAGATCACCTTCATACACATGTGGGTTGAGTGAGTGCAGCAATATTAGTAGAACACATCAGTGAGAGTTTGAGCAAAATCGGAAAATCCGTTAAAAAGTTATGAATTTTTGAAGTTTCTGCTCAGTCAGGGCTGGATGAAAAGACTACAATAGCTTGTGATGTCACATGAGTACAACGATATAAAGAAAGAATAAAGAATATTCAACATATTTCCATTTTTCTCGCATAACAAAAGAACACTCGACTTCTCTCTTTCAGAAGGCAGGAGGAATAATATTACCCTTAACATACGTCAGTAGCAAGTCGAAGAAATTTGCACTTTATTCAAAAAGTAAAGTTTTGTGAAATTCTCTTTTTATTTTCCTTATATAGTTGTACGCATCTGACATCATACACTGTAGTAGTCTTCTCTTCCAGCAGTGACTGCGCAGATACTTAAAATATTCGTAACTTTTGAACGGATTGTCCAATTTTCCTCAAACTTTCACTGATGTGTTCTACTAATATTGCTGCATTCTCTCGATCCTTTTGTATATGAAGGTGGACTTGTCCTTTAAGTGTGAAATTTATGAATTGTATCTTCCTCATCTTTTATCCGATTTTTGCCATTTTTGTACCTTTCTGTAGGGAACTTGTCCCTTTCTTTTGGATTTTATTCATTTCTGGGGTGGATTCTCTCTGGGGTGGCCCCTCTAATAGTGACGACTGTATTAGAAGCCGAGGTTTACTGCAAGAAAAGCCATCTAGTTGATCGGAATGTAAATGAATGTGATAGTCATCTCAGGAGTTACTAAAAGTGCAAAATGGATATCTGTACCAGCTTTACAATAGATTTCGGCTTTTTTCCCTACTCTTAAGTGGAATTCCTACATTTAATTACTATGATTATTACTTGAAAAGAAATAAAAAAGAATAAAAAAGAAAACAAAATAGCACACACAAACATCGCTAGAGCTGTTACAGAGACGAAACTTTGTTTCAGGAATAATGAATCTCATTTTTCACTCACTCTTGAATATCAGACCATGATTAGACGAGATTTGGATCAACGTTGAAGCCAAAAGTAAGTGGTGAATCAAGATATTTTTTCTGAAGCCACTTATGCAGTAATGGACCAATATCGTCCAATACACCAAGGAGATATCACACCTCCCTGAAGGCACTAGAGGAGAACCTCCTCAACGCCGTGTAATCGGTGTATTTCAACGACGATGTTTTCATATCTCCAACTGTCCAATCCGACTTCCCAGATGGCATTCATCAGCAATTTGGGACCCAGCGCAGATCACTTCACGCGGGACTGAAGCGTCATACAGGAAGGAGTCATGTAAGAGAGACCTGCGAGGTACAATTAAAGTGAGTGATATGATAAGGAAGGGAATTCACCAGAAAAAAAACAAACAATGCCCTTAGTTCTGAGGCGCCAACGCGTTGACACGATGACTCGACGACGCCATCCCAATGCCTTGTGCATGTACATGTACGCAGGAGAAAACTCATGTGTGCGTCAACATGAATTCTGTGCCAAGTCACGTGACCAGCACAGATGGCAGTGTAAGTAAAAATAATTAAGCATCATTTGATGAACAGTGTATCGCCTAGGAATTAACCGTTATTGATTTGAGAAAGACTTAGTACACTAGAAGCCAACAAGTGAGAAAATCCACATTTCACTTACCTGTGCTAACCACAACAATGGATTCCATAAAGCAATTAAAGTAAAAGAACCGAACAGTCAACCATTGTCAACCGAAAACCTGTAAGGGATTATGGATAGTAAAATCTACAATTTCTGGGAATTCAAAATGTAAATATAGTTTATTCATCTAATCTTTTTTGACCACTGAAAACTTAAAAATACTGTTTAACTTTGGGAACAGTGATTAAAGAAATATATATTCGAATTATCACATTTGACCCATATGTGTAGGTCAGTTGTGTTTGTACTGTATCTATAGTGTAAATGTAGTATATTTCGTGTATCATTTCTGTAGCTTTTTTGTTCTGTTCTTACAACTGTATACTTTGTTCATCTCTTTGTTAAAAGAATATGAAAATGATTACCACTAATGCATTTTTTTTTTATTGCTTACCTGCGTCTGCCAGATTTTAAGGAAGCTTTTAATTCTTCGTTGGCTGCTTCCCTTAAAGCTAGGGAATCCCATTTGCATGCCTTAAATGAAGAGTTGTATAAATACAATGGTATGTTGAAGAGAGTCTCATTTTAGAAACTCCCATAAAGTATTGAAAGTGGAAGGTAACATTTAGTACATTTTTATTGACCGTTAGATTTTGAATTGAATTTTTTTCGGGGCCCACCGTAAATTCCAGTACATTACTAGGCTACCTTTGCAGACCCATGCACTGCATGTGTGTCCATCATGTATATTTTGTGAAGAAAGTTCATCAAAACTTACAAACATTTCTATATACATTCTTGCCACACACTCTATATGTTATTACATCAGCTCTTATACTTTTAGATTTGTGTTTATAGATTAAAAAAATACAGAAGACTGCAACAAAAAGGCTTAAGTGTGGCTGACACACAGAACTACTGAGTAGTTGAGTTTTGTGCATTATTCAAATTGTAGATAACTGTTGACTTTCAAATTTCTCAGCAGTGGCCTAAACAAGTCCCCTGAGGTTCATATTTAATGTTTTGCTGCATTTTGGGAGGTCTGTAAAAGGTATCCCCTACCTTTAAGCTTATCTTAGATTATGTATCCCATAGATCCATCTTTACCATGTGCTTTGTCATGATTGTTAATCATTGTCATTCTTTGATATTTTCTATGCTGAACCAATAAATCAAATTAAATTCATTTCAATTTCAATTCAATTCAATTCAATTCAATTCAAATTCAATTCAACATTGATTTTATTAATTAACTTTTTTACACTGGTTGTTTCCATCTCTAACTCACATCTCAGAACTATTTTCAAGCACTTAAGCCTGAAAGCTGGTTTTTTGTTTCATCGGTAAATGGTAAACAATGCCTTTAAAGCGATTAGTTATCTCACATTTCAACTACAACGCTGTGATATACACGTAAATCTCGTCAGTAACCCAAAGTGTAAATTCACTTACCTCAATAAAAGAGGACTGCTCTTTCAGATTGTTACTTCAAATACTATAGTAACTCTAGATTCATATCAGCAATGAGATGATTTATCCTTTTCCCTTATTTTCAGATGGAAAATGAAGGTTTTTTTCATACGTTGCAGGGGCGGATCCAGGAATTCCGTAAAGAGGGGCGTGTTTACAAAATTAAAGGGGGGCGCACGCACCCCTCCCCCAATTTTTTCTTTTTATTTCTTTTGTTTCAACAAAAAATAAAGGGGGGGGGGGCGTGCGCCGGTTGCGGTCCTCCCTGGATCCGCCCCTGCGTTGTAGAGAATGTACTATTTTCTATGACCAAATTTATCTGTCTTTAGTAACTATCTCCAAAACAAAGTTTTCCCGGAAGAGGGAAGGGGAAAAACAAAATCAAATATGGGATAATGATTAATTACCTAAAGCCCACTAGTAACCTGACTTGAAATTATGCACACCGTCATTATACCTACGCCTAAATCTAATTTCCACCATCACTCTGTCGTTTGGCTTTGCGCGTTCTTTCCGGAAGTGTAACCACCATAATATTACATTATATGTGAAACCAAGCAACTTAAATACTATTAGGAATTTAGGAAACAGATTTAGCGCAGTCAGCGTCTTCTAAAAAGGACGCTAAGTTTAAAAGGATTAACGCCCATCCTCATCGGACTCTTCCTCTTCTAATTAGGGGGCAATTTCCTGATTTTATGGTGCCTTGCTGTCTCATTACCTGTAGAGTTGGCAATGCACACCGATGATGATGACTACAAATAGGCCTATACATGTATTTCAAATTGTTAAGTCAGGCTGACTTCTGCTACTCAACGGTATTATTGTAATGATATCATTCATTCGTTCATATGAAATCTTCAAACATATTTATATTTCTGATACTCATTTTCAAGTGAAATTACCACCGTAGATTGTTGAATACATTTTTAAATAGTATCAATCTGAGAAGTTATGTGTTTCAAATTCAAACTGAATTTTCATAATGAAATCGAACGTAATTTCAAAGCATATGAGAAAAAAAAAATCTGGTGATCAGTAAGCAGCTTGAAGGAATTTTCTAGAATTTCAGTTTTGTAATGAATGAATAATTCATTATTCTATTCGTTATTTGAATTCAAGATTTTGAATTTTAAATCTCATCAAAATATTTTGTTTTTGACAACCCACTCAAATTTCTCCTATTGTATATGAAAATACTGATGGACCAAAGTTGAAAGCAGGTTATGCCACAACCGTACAGAACGAAAGTCGTGTAAAACAACTATTAGAAAATGGGGCTACACCGTCGTGCTTGTGGAAATGACAAAATTAAACAGCAAAATTTCTATCTATTTGCTCAATTATATATTCGTTTTTTATAATTAATAGTATATTCTTGTATCTAATTTCAATAATTGCTTAAAACTTATCTATTCACTATATCCTAATTTGTGTCGCTGTTGTTGTTGTTATAAGTATATGTACGTATTGCTGTGTTTTGAGTTTGATTTTTTCCCGTATCAATGGGCTAAGAACGCCAGTATTAAGCGCCATATAAGTGCTTTTTATTATAATCATTATTATTATTATTCTTATATTACTTTTATCATTATTAATTACATGCTGTATTTGATTTCAATATTTCCGTATGAATACGCTTAGAAACTCATGTGACCAGTATTAAGCGCTACAAAGTGTTAGTTTTTATCTATTTAAATCATTATCATTTTAAGATATAATAAAAGTTGATAATCTTGATGAATAATTCTATTCAGTGCTTTATTTGTCTCGTTTTTTTTATTTCTGGGAGAATGGGGAATGTTAACTTTTTTTTCATCAGTCAATGAATACATTTATACGATAATGATTGACACACATGTTCACACATACACACAAACCTCTTCCGCAGCAGACCTGTCTGTATCAGAACAGAGCTTAAGAAAAGTTGTTTCATTAACCATCTTATTCGATGTCTTTTGACACTCTGTCAAACTGTGGTTCTTAATCAATTCTTTCACCCATGACAAACAAGGATTACTCCATACATTGCCATCATTTTGTTCACCAGCCGACAAGCTTTACGCAGGGTCTATTCAGCGCGGGAAAAAGCTACAAAGTGTCAATCAAGTACCCTGTGTTTACAAATCTAATTTCCTTTTTCCATTTCTTTCAGCATCAGCCTTCCTTCGCCTTTCGTCTTGTAGAGGAAGGAGGAGGGGGCGGGTTAAGGAAAGATTCAATGGAGAAGGAATACCTCATAGCTGTCTATCACGCACCGCAGCCTCGGATGGAGTATGTACAGCCGGAATGCTCCCTCGCTGTCTTCATATCCACCCACCAAACAAACGTAATTGACGCTATATCAAGGACATGCATGACTGTGAAGTTTCATCTATTGTTACGTCATCGGAAAAGAATCATAAGAAAAGTACGTCTCACCCTCAACACCTTTAGGACCTGATGGGATTCCTCAACGCATTTCTTTTCCCCCCTTTTCATTCTGTCTGTTTTTGTTTTCTTGGGAGGGGGGGGGGGGGGAGTGAATACTGTTTGACAGAACGGGCTATATAGCTAAGCTATGACTCAATAGTCAGATAGTGTCTCGCGATTTCTCGATCGGTGTGAGGTTAGGCATCTGACTGTACACAGGACCATGGCAGCTCCATTATAGGACTAAGGAGCTTGGTTACCAGTACACTTTTGCCGCAATCTGTAACGTAAAGTTAAGAAACGTTTTGCTTCCGCGTTCCCTTTGCTATATATATATGTATATATAGAATAATCCAGTGGAGTGTGTATGTGTATGGGTGAGGGTGAGGAATAAGAAGTTCGATCTTGTCCAGTGAATACACACACACGCACATGCATCAGCTTCCACACAAACAGAAACGAATATAATATAGATGCATATAATATATACAAGTATATATATATATATATATATATATATATATATATATGTAAGTCAGTAAGTACACTTGTTTATGTATATAAATAAAGTATATGACTATATATATATATATATATATATATATATATAATATATATATATATGTATGACCAAACAAACACACACACACACGCACACGCACACACTCCTTTACACACATATCGGCTGTGTGTGTGTTTTGAGTGCGCACGCCTTTTTTCTTTATGTTTCAAATACGGACAAAAGCAAAATCTAAATAATAAACTTCCAAATTAACATAAAATTGGTCTTTTTCTCACCTTGTGAATTATACGAGGTCCAAATATTGTCAATCTTGTTTTCAAACAAACATTGACAACAGTAACAAAATCTGCCCAAGGGTATGTATATGTACATACATATGTAATATACATAAATATTATAGACATATACAGGTACGGTATATAATAGAAAATTGGATTTTCAATTGTGCAAAAAGTGTCAATTTGTATGTCTTTGAGTTTATCTTAGCAAAAATAAATGAATGTAGAACAATGGAAAGGAAAATCTCATCACTGGCTGGAAGCGACCATTCTCGTTTGCTAATCTTAATTGACTAAAATAGATATTCGTGATTTCATATGCTAAAGTAAGTTCAGGAAAGGTATTTTACTTTCAAGTAAAGGCATCATTTTTATTTTGACCATACAATACGTTAGTAAAATTCTCATTAACACACAACACATCGCATTTACCAAATGAGAAACTCTGCATAAGTAATACAGAGAATCACATTCCCAACGCATAAGCATGCTTATATTATCTTATCAAACTTTAACATTTCAAAAATACTGTTAAGGACAGAAAAATCTTTATAAACCTCTGCTCTTTGGTACTGTGCAAGCTGGGGTTAGCTCTGAACTTCGACACACGTTGCTGTGATAATAGCACGCCAGGTGGAAACGTAAAAGTCTCTAGAAGGTGAGATAGTTTCTATGAAAAAACAAACAACTTTGTGAGATGTGCGTGAGAGCAACTAAGCATGTGATTACCTTCTGTCTTCTATGTCTCAATGTGGAACTTCGTCACAATGACGAAGAGTTCACAGTGCGCCCTCTGTGTCCTTAATTGCTGCATTTGTCATGTTCATGTACATGAATAAGACACTGTGTTTCACAGTAAACGGGGGGGGGGGGGGGGGGGTGTAGGGCAGGAATGCAATATTTATCATTGGATCACATCATACTTACTTGAAACTCAACTCAATAAAAACTAGATCTGTCGTCTTTGAGACACGATACATATGGTAAAATTTTGAAATTGATAGGCAGAGGACTTTCTGAGCTAACCTCTGCACAACTTTTGAGGAGAAAGAAGAAAAAGAAGAAGAAGAAGAAGAAGAAGAAGAAGAAGAAGAAGAAGAAAAACAAAGAATCAGTACAGATACAGAAGATGATCCGAGAGGATACTCGGATCACCTAATTAGTCATGTCGACAGCCTGTAAGAGGGTTTCGTAATGCATCTATAGATATTTGGGTAGTTGCATCCTAACAAACGTCGTCTCAACAGCTTATACACGCAGTTAAAGTTCCTTTGTTTGAACATATTGATACATGTATGGATTGATACACTTTGACAGGCACAGGTCAATAAACCATGTAGTAAAAAAAAAACACAACCATCTCCCTACTTTGCTTTCCCCAATCATAAAGTACAACCATTATCTGCTCATTGTACAACACTGGATTGTACACCAATCGGTCAGTGTCATTCTAACTCGACCCAAAGTCACGCAGTTGTTTCATATCTCGTTTCTCTTTCTTATCTATCACTCTTATTATAGCACACATGAGAAAGCAGATTGGAAGAAACCTTGCGGCATATATGATATCACACTTGTGAGAAAAACAAACCCCGGAGCACACCACTGAAACTTCGTCCCTGGCACTTAAAAAATTAGATTTCTATAATTCATGAAGACGTTGAAGTATGAATACGATTTAAAGAAAAGCTCAAGGTACACACGTGAATGACGTAGTCTCTCGCAAGATACATTGAGATTACAAAAGTTGAAATACGATGACAGAACAATTTACATTTTTTCGAGCCAACTCGATGTCCCTCCTTCCATCTACTTTCAGACAATATGGAAGTGATTTCCCCCTTTTCCTACTTCCCTGCAGAAAACAGAGGGGATGTCTTTGTTTTGGCTACGGATACGCTACGGGCAAGTGAAATAAATGAAGGGATAGGCATGATATGACCCACGTCCACAATTGTAAATTTTAAGAAAAAGGAACGCCTCCCCTGAAATGCGAGAAGATCGAAAAGGGCAGATAATTCGGAAGAACAACACAAAATGTCTTCAATGTTTTGCAGAGAGATTCAGGTTATCTATGCTTCTTAACGGGACATAACTTATTTACAGAATCAATGGGAGCTCTGCGTTTGTAACTACACAATGTAATGTACCTGTATTCCAAACACATTTCGTAATCAAAAGTAACATGTTGCATAATTTCCAGGAATACCATGGATTCCACTACAGTTTAACTCCCGTTCATGTTACTATGCTCATAAATGATTTGATGACTTTCAAAAAGTTGGTCAATCCGACTTTAATAGTAGCGAATGCCGCCAACCAAATGACGTTTAATTAGATCACCATCCCGAAATACATTATTATCTGAGATTGCCAATGGTAAGGGCAGAGGTCGTCTCTGAAGTTATAAGGTCTATGATACATTAAAACTGGTCGGTGATTGGCCATAACGCAATCACGTGGATAATAAAGCGAGGATCGACATTGTTATGTGACATCACAAAAGTTATAATTCAAAACATCGACTGGCTGCTGACGGGGCTCGAATGAAATTACTGTATTGATGTACAGACCAACCACATAGTATACATACATCGTAAATGTATATTACCTTGCCTATCGTTGTAACATAACGCTTGAAAGTCTCTCGGCAGTTATATCCCCCCTGATACAATTTTTTCCCCGCAGAGCTACGCGCTTTGGGAAAATATAGTCTATAGGGAAAAATATACACCCTCGAGGACGTCAAGTGTAATATTATACCTTTAAAAAGGCAAGGCAATGTCTGTGTGACATCGACTAGTTAGTGACAAAGTTTATCTCTATCAAAGACATGTGGCTAGCACTTGAATCAACCATTTTTTAATGGGTTTAATGCTGAATTAAACATGGGAAATGATATGGTATATAACACGACGACATACATACCACAACTTCTGCCATGATTGATACATTGCCACCAAACGAAAAGTCAACTAGTATACCACGTCAACAAAGGTTGTAATTCAAGCAGATAATTAAAAATGTATACAAAGAGTTTTGGCAGAATGTGGCACCGAAGATTATCAATCCTGAAAAATTCGATAGCGATGGTATAATTTGTGTACAAAGTGTACCTATTGAATAACATCATCGAGGTGTACATCCTCCCAATTTGTTTTGATATCACTCTACACACGCCCAATGATATAATCACAATTTATTTTGGGGGATGGGACAGGGTGGAGTTCGCAACAAACTCTGTCAAGTACCGAAAAGGAAGTAAAGTAGATGAAGAGGAAAGCTCCTACCATATTAAAAGACAGTTAAATGGAATGACTTCAGTCGAACAAAATAACTTACTATAATCCATGTCGTAATACAACAACAAACAACAAAACCCAAGCACATAATCATAAGCAGTCTCCCACGCGATCAAACCATACCGCACTTATACATTATATCTATATACATAATATGGATATGGTATCTTTTTTTTTTGTACAATATGATGCAAAACTTTGTGCTTAATCCGATACATGTATCCGACAATGTCAAGGTAATACGCATGGAGACTGGGCGTAGGAAAAGCTGCAATCTCAAAAAGGCCAATCTTTGATAAAATGCTGCTGTCAATGTACAATACTTGCCGCATGAATCGTTTCATCAAACAGCGGGTTCGATGACGATCGACAAAATCATTCGTTCATCACTTGCTCCGTCCAGCTAATGTTTGCCCTTAAAAAAAAAAGAAAAAAAAGTTTCCTCTGTACGTGGCATGGTTGTACGGGGGAAAAAGGCGCCACTGACACGCCAATCAGTATTTCAGCACCATGTCCTCTTCTGCGCTCTGATTGGATGACGAGCCGGACACATCCATGGCGTCACAATTTGAATTCTCCATGTCATCGCTGCTTGCTGGCTTGTTGGTGATAGCAAAGGGCCATGTCTGTGGAGAACAAGACGAAAAAAAAAAATAACTTCAGTGTTTTCCCGGGGTAACTGTTGGCTTATTATTATTTTTATTATTATTATTATTATTATTATTATTATTATTACAATTATTATTATTTTACCACGACTATCTTTAAATCTGCTTTTGTACTATTTTGTCCTCCAAATACCATGTTCAAACATGGAGCTACAACACGAAGCTCCATGGTCCGAGTATGTGCACCTAATAAGTCCTTGGTGATTTGTTGTAAATATACTGTTATATTTTCTAAAGAGACAAAATGTAAAGTTGATTCACATGAAGAGGCATCAAAATGCACGGTTTGCAGTATTTGCCTCTCATGAGAAATTCGGAGAGTTCGTTAACGAGTAAGCTTGCTCAGCGAGAGGCCGCAATTGTTTCGTCACTGCGAGGAAATGATTATAATATAATATTCGTCTATTGAAACAATCATTGCTACAATAATAGCCTCTTGACCAATTTGATCTGTCTACTCATTCACCTGGAGTTGATTTCTCATCACTGGAGGAGAGAGAAGGGGAAAGAGGGAGAAAAGGAAAGAGACATCGGACGTCCTGATCATGGCGGAAAGGGGAACCCCCTTCCTCTTCACACTTGCGAGGATGGTGGACTAATTACCTCCCCATTGAATAATGACGATTGCATCTTCGCTATAAAATTATCCTTGTTCTGTCACTGTTTCACTGAAAGTGCATTATCTCTCTGAAATGTTCAATCATGCCAACTGTAACAATTACGTTCATATAGTTATAATAAATGGCACTAGAAAATTTAATGCAATCACTTCAACAATATTGCTGAAAAAACCTGATTATCATACATTTCGTGTTTATACTTCAACTTTATTAGATTTTTCTTTTTTTGTGTGTGTTTGATTTGGTTTTGTACCCGTCACTGCTCGTCTGTTGGATCTCCTAATTTAAAAACACCGAGAGTGGGACGTGGAATCAAACAAACCTGCTTTTATGTAGGCCCTATAGGCCCTACCAAGTTTCTCTATAAACCTCCGGTATTCCAATAATACTGTGCAACTGACCATTTTGTTCAGTCTTTATACGCGCAATAAGAATATTCAGTTGTTTGTTGCTATGATGTCTTTTCATTGAGAACTTTGATAAGAAATAAAATGAAATGAAATACTACGTGTATATGGATCATCTTCATTTTTTTCACGTTTAATAACAAAATGATTACAGATTATGTAAATATCCATAGACATCTGAAGAAATATGTAACTTCGAGAAATCAAAATACAATACTCTGTATTTGCCTCATCTTCTTACATTCCATTACTCAATATTGAAGTAGGACAATCAGTAGTGTCTCTGGTAAATATATGCTCTTTTATGTCTATCAATCGAATTCAGGAACTGCCTGAGATAACTTGCTGATTATCTATCACTGTGTAAATGATGTTCAATCTTTATTCCTCTCATTCTAAAATAAGTACATGTAGGCTACAAGAAGAAGAGGGAATGAATGAAATTCTCTGTAACATATAGCTAGGCTTCAGTCATAGTCGAACCAACCAAACCAAACTAAGAGTATACAAACACGCATAGTGATCACATTCAAGCTCATACACAACGATGTCTATCCTGTGTCCCCTAGAAGTTATTAGGCGTCCCAGATGCCCCAATGTTTCGCTCAGATAAAATCTCATTTTTCATAACAATGCAGTCGTTCATGTTCCCCGGTAAGAGAAACGGGAGCAAGGAAATTGGGTCTTCGTCGCATCATCCATTTATGTCACGCCCGGGTAAACGAGCTTTACTCCACACATTAACAATCTATTTCTAGGTTTTAAGAGAAAGTGGGAGGGGGAGGAGATGAGGACTTGTATCTCTTGAGGAAACATTCGCGACATTTTTATGATTGAATTCGCGCCGCAATGCATCAACCTTTCAAACGCGACGTGTTTGCAAGGGGGAGGGTGTTGAACCCAGTGACCCCTGACCTGACAGTGACGTCACACGTGAGAGAAGTCATGCTCTTATTCGCTGTAATGCAAGGACGGCAAATTGGAGTTCTGAGGTTGAGCTATGATGAACACTTCTTCCGAAGCCAGCTTACAAGATTCTATCAGTCTCCTGTAGTTTGATCATTGATATTACTATATTAGTTCATAGATACTAATACATGCATAATTATTATAGATATAGTATGATAACATAAATATTATACATACAATACAAAAATATATACGTTAAAGTATACGAATGAAGTACTCTGCACATTTTTCCTTTTTTTTGTGCACAAAGACCATTGAATGAAAGAGCTGTGAATAGATGACATCGTCTACTTAGCTGATTTGCATATTGATATAACCCATGCGATTGCGATTGATATTGTCATTTTGTTGAAACTTCTACGTGGTCACAATTTGGGGAAAAAAAAAAGATTGTACAGAAATAGTTACAAAACCATACCGACACGATTGAAACGGGGGAAAATCAAAGTGAATAATCACTAGGATGGACATTTACATAATATATGGATGGATATGTAGATACATACAATACAATATGACCGAAAGATACAGGGAGAGAGAGAGAGAGAGAGAGAGAGAGAGAGAGAGAGGGAGGGGGGGGGGGGAAGGAGGTGATTGTGTCAAAGAGAAGACATCCAGTCTGTATATAAGCTTTCTCTACAATACATGTGAGTGATTTACTTCAGTCGATTCTTTTTTTTTCTATGTATAGTACTCTGAGCACATATATAGAATTCTTGCTGGATTTGGCATCTAAATGGGACGATTTGATTTAGGGATTCGGTTATTTTTTCTATTCATTTGATACAGATTCTTTCTTCCTCACAGTCAGTCCGGTTACGATGGCAAGGGAAGCACAACTCAGTTATCGAGAACTTGGCATAAAGAAGTAAGCAAAGAGGAACCGCTCGTCTTTATGACCCCGTCCGACACGGGTAATAAAAAAGAAGAAGAGAGGGGGAAAAAAATCTCAAACGCGTGCCCAAGCAAGAAATGTCTTCATCTTTCTCTTCTGTGAAGGGTTACAGAGAGCTGTCCATCGTCAATCTTTTTTTAAAAGGAGGACAATGAAAAAGAAAAGACGACAGTTATAACAACAACAGCAACAACAAACGAAGAAACGGGGCCAAATGCGATTAATTGTTCTGAATTGCCCAACAGAGTTCGGCCATGCAAAACTCCTCGCTCAAACCACGGAGGTGGAATACCACCTCCCTGCTCAAACTAATAACCGTCATCAGGGCAGTCCGTAAGATTCGAGATAAGAGTATGTAGAACGCTGGGTTTGTCGAAATACCGTACTACAGCAACATCATATCATAACTTTCTCGCATCTCGAAATGAATCATCTATTGCGAATTCCTTTTATAAATCATTTCTAAGTCATTTCATACCCGGAAATAGAAACAATCTAGACAGGATGAAAGCATCGAATTGACAGTAAAGTAAACCGCTGACACTAAAAAGAGAGAGAAAAATGCATAACGCCCCCCCCCCCCCACAAAAAAATAGAAAAAAAATATAACAACAAAAGAAAAGTAAGTCTTGTACCACTAGAATCACAAGTTCGAAAGGCGAGCTTTGGTGTTGGGTTATTCATGAGATATCTTCCGTGACCATTGGGGGTCCAGTTTCGCAATTTTGGAGAACCCCTTGATTTACGATCTCCTCCCGTCCACGAGCAAGAATCCCACTCTGGCACGTGCCTCATCCTTTCACGGGCTGCGCCGCTGGACCGTTGGGCTGCAACAGGGAGCTGAGAGGTTCACCTCCCTGACTGCAATGAGCTTGCTCATAGCATGGAGCTACTGTTAGTAGCTCCATGCTCATAGATCGCCGCCAAATTTATTGTGTACGATGTATACATTATCCTTGATTCAAAGATAAAAATATAACCTTTAAGAATCCTTTAAGATTTTGTCGAATCCACTGAACTTTCACTGGTCTGATCCTTCCATTTCACTGCTCTATTAACATGGACAGAAGTTCCCATAATCTCGCATTTTTGTGACCCCATGTCGCTCCATGGTGACCCGTATAACCAACACATCACTTCCGGGAATCGGATGTGCCATGTGTTAAATGGGAAATTATTTTCTGTACAGGCAAACGGCTCATACACGGCAGTTTCGTCCTACGATTTTTTATAAGACCTTCTTGAAATAAGACAATGTCTGACATTGTTTTGAAAACTTGAAAAAAAAAAAGAAATTGGAGCTTGGCTGCGAGAAGTCTTCTGAATGTCTTTGATATACTACCAGCAGCTGCAGTGTCGCATACGTGCAAGCATATTCTTGCAACATACCTCTCCTTTGGATTTGTCACTAGCCACTGGTGTCTGGTAATTACTGCTTAGTATGTAGGCCTAAGCAATTGACGACAGGTGTGAAGTATGCGCAAACAGAGAGAGCGTGTATCATGAATCCATGAAGCATCGGAGGGTTGAAATCGCTAAAGAATACGGGAGAACATTGGGATGGGTTGGGGAAATATAATGCATTGATATCATTATTGCAGTCTATCATGGGGATTGGTTGGAGGGAGTATAGACTCAGCTAAAAATGAATTTATCGCCGTTTTGCATAGCAGGCAGAATGATACAGAATTAAAATTAAGGTTAGTAAGCTATTTGAAAACATAGATACTGCCAAAAACAAGGCGAAATTTGTCAAAAAAAGGCAAGGAACTTGTAATTCTTATTATTGCCTAAAAAAAGTTAAGAGTTCGGACTATTCGACCCGTCATGAGGAGGGGAGGATGGACCGATACACGGACACTCTGGTATCGCATAGATTTCTCTCTGAACACACTCATGCCATCCCGGTTGGATTTTAACAAAACTATTGCTACTGTTACTGTTAGATCGTTGCATTTCGTGTAAAATTCAAGCAGAACACAAAAGGAACAAGACATCCCATGAATACTGCTATTGAACTAACACCACCAATCAGTAGTTTGCAAGTGACCTCCAAAAATTACTCTCATATCAAATTCAGTTCTCGTTTTCATCTTATACAGACATGTGCCAAGTCACTTTTGAATTTGTTAAAAGAAACAAACACAAAAACAAAGCAAAACCAAGCAGCACTATTTCTTGACATCGTAATACCACAACAACGGTTATCGTGAAATTCAGATATATAGATGACGGTAGAATTCCCCTAATGCCATAAAAGTAAAACAATTTCTTTCCAATGACATTGGTCAAAATATTGTCCCTCTACAGACGATAGTTTGAATACATCAAACCATGGGGATAGCAAACCGACAGATTTCACACGTTTTATTCTATTTTCAGAGGCATGACATTTGCTTTTTAAATTGTTGGGAAATGACGTAACAAACACTGTTCGGCATATACAGGCATATAGGTAAATCAGTTCTACTTTACATAAACGCATTGAACCTAGACAAGAGATCCACTATTTCTTATATTTCATAATTTTTTAATTCTTTTATGACGGTTTCTTTTCCCCTTCCTTTTTTCCTGCCAAATATATTTCTTCATCCTCCTCCTCCTCCGCTTCTTCTTCTTCTTCTTCTTCTTCTTCTTCTTCTTCTTCTTCCTCCTCTTCTTCTTCTTCTTCTTCTTCTACTTCTACTTCTTCTTCATCTACTTCTCTTTTTTTTTCTTTCTTTCTTTTTCGGGGGGGGGGGGGATGGGCGGGGGGGGGGGGGGAATCAAGATAGAAGGACATTGGGTAATTGTCTATAAGCTACAGATGACAGACAACACGGGGTTGTATTCTCAATATAGCACTGAGATGCATTCTCAAGATCTCGTCGCCGTTTAGGCCGCTCTGTTTTTATTCTCGTAACCGTAATTCACGTTCCACGCGTAGCGTCCACTTTGCGCTCGCGTGCTCGGGTGTAAGAAAACAAATACTTGATAAATCACCAACAAACAGCACGTCACCGGGCCGTCATTCACATTTTCCTGACCACGCTGATGAACAGAGCCGAGCAGTTTTTACATCATATACTTATACCATTACATACATCTAGGCGACTCCCGTTCTTAATTTACAGGGCTCTACACTAACGGTGGCCCGGTGGCCCGGGGCCACCAAAATTGAAAGTCGGGCCACCAAATTTCAAAAAAGGGAAAATTTGGTGGCCCGCCTCGGGCCACCATTTTTTTTTAAAAGTACGTCAATTAATTCGTAACTTTTTGCGCCGGAAATTAGCAGTTATATTTGTTTAAAGGATGGATGAAAAGGACTGAATGAGTGCCTGAGAGTGAGTGTTGCGAGTTTGTTGAGGTTTATTTATGAGTAGATGAATGTCCAACTTCCAATTCTTACTATGACAGGATAAAACTTAGATATTTGACTCAATAAAAAAAACCAGGACTTTTAATGTTTTTTATTGTTTTTTTTCGGGGCCACCAAATTTTTCTCTCGGGCCACCAAAAATTTGAAATTGAGGATTTTGGTGGCCCCATCGGGCCACCAAACAAAAAAGTTAGTGTCGAGCCCTGTTAAATGAAGTCCTCGGGACCAGCATTTTTTTTTTTGTTGTATCGAAATTTCGATACAGTCAAACAGTAAAGCACAGAAAAATATTCAATTATACAGAAGATAACTTTCAGGACTTGATTTTTTTCTCTTCTTCGTTCTATAACGAGAATTTCGTTATCTAAAAATGATCGTCATTACGGGGAAGACGCTGTATTCCTAAGTATATGTTTAGTAGATGAAGTTATACCTCATTCCATGCTTACTCCACTAACATTTAAGGAAAAAAAAATCTTTTGACAAAAGAAAGCTATAAAGTTTCCCTACTAAACAGACAGGAATCTGGGGCAAAGGCATGTGCATGAGCCTTAAAGGAGGCGAACCTCTCTACAGCGAGTAAATTCACTGAAGAAAACAATGTCAGTAGGAAAATGCGATGATGCATAAGTCCACTATAGTAGAGTGTCTTAACGACCAGAAATCATCGACTAACTGATGGTCAAGAGAAAAACACGATTCATGCACAGAGTCAACAGATAAAATATAACCTGGCATTTTCGTTGACAGGAAGTATGGGATGGATTTCTGCTGTTATTTCTCTAATTTCTCAAGACGTAATGACAGTGTGACTCATAATGTGGGTCCTCTATCTAAATCAACATCCAATTCCCATTATTTGATAAATCACATGAATGAATTTGTGCACTGCATAACATAAGATATATATCATCGCCTCACACCCCCCCCCCCCAAAAAAAACCAAACTAAGGAGAAAGAATGCAAAGAGAGGGAAAGAAAGCAACTAGAGAGAGAGAGAGAGGCAAGGGGGGGGGGGGCAGGTACAGGTAGATAAAGGGGGGGGGGGTAGATAAAGGGAGGGGAGATAGATGGGAATGGGGAGAACAGAACTGAAGTGGACATGGTGGAGGTGAAAGACATGAGGAAGATGGATAGGACCAGGGAGGTGGGCACCTCCCTGATAGGACCATGGAGGTGGGACCATGCACCTCCCTGATAGGACGGGGTAAAGATTATGGACTGTTGGAGGTGGCATGCCCCCTCGTAAGAAACCATCCAAGGCTCCAAGGTGCAGGAAAAGCACTATTGAAATTGATTGGTTGTAGAAATGGATGAATTTATGACACCTTCAATGCCTTTTTGTGATTTTTTTTTCTTTTGTCGTTTCGTTCTAATGATTACCATGCTTCATTTTCACTATACAAATCGACCAGAACATGAGGTAGAAGTACGAATGATCGCGACAGATCGAATACATTGGCACTGGTAGATCTAACATACCGGTTCTCATATCAAGTTTCATTCAAACTTTAACATTTCAGCTTGTTTTCTATCCTCGTCTGATGTGACTGACTTTTGTTTTCTTTACTTTTGTTTGCATGACTTTGGTCTTTTTATTAAATAACATTTAGCATTGTATCGGATCTTTCTATTGGATTAATGGAATTACCTCCCCGTCCCTATCCCTTCGTCTGGACAGGAAAAGTGGACAATTACCCAAGCGTTGCGAAAATAAAGGAACGTAAATTCAACAAATGCAGATTCCCATTCGTGAGTATGCATAAGTGGCAGCTTACGCTTGAGATACACCTGGAATATTATGCTTTTGTTTATTCCTTTGAATTGATTTCAATCCACTGCATTTACCACGCCTGCACCTGTATAAAACTTACGGTTCACCTGTATTTACCGGTTTTGTCGGGCTCCTGGAAAGTCGATAGTCTTATATAATGCCCTCCCACTTCCACTATATTATATCAAACTTGAATACCTTTGATTTCTTTGTTGCAGTATTGACTGCTGCTGTTTGAGAAAACTATGCTGCAAAGTATGGCGATCTGTTGTGTTTCTTTGACATGAATGCATCGACTTCCGACTTGAAACTGTTGAATGTAGTTGCTTCCATAGCTGACTTTTAATGGTAGAGAACAAGTGGAACAAAATTGACTGAAGTTATCACACACCTATCATTCTTCTGGTTCCACATCGTGACCCTTCAAGTCAGCTATATGCCATCAGTCATTTTTGCTCGTTGCACTCCGTTTCCAAACTTGAGCATGGAGCAACAATGCGCTGAAAAAAAAAATCCCATCTAAAAAATGACCCTCAAGCCAGACGGGTTATGGAGTTTGGAAGAGCACTTAAAACGTTCATTCTTTTATCATCACATTATGCTAAAGAGACAAGTCGAAAGACCGGGCCTAACTTGCAAATTAAATGTTGATGACTTTTTCTTCATGTCAACGCCCCCCCCCAAATAACAACAAACAGTTTTCACTTTTATAACCTATACCACTTCTCGAGGCTGCAATCTCGCCTTATAAAGCCAATAAACAAATGAGAATTGAGATCCTAGGGCAGGGAGACATGTTTCTGGTCACAGATTGTTTTGAGCGAACATGATGAATACTTTCAGCATGACCAATGAATAAACGATACACAGAATTTCTTGAGCATGTTGGTTATCACGTTACAAAGGAGAGATGACACACTGAGTTTCACATTCAAAATGAGACAACATTAAGGCAAATTGATAATGCTGATTGATACAATGGCTACGTTAGGAGACTGGGGAGGGAACCACACATTGGTTTATGGGACAAGTGAATTGAACGGAGGAAATAAAAGTTGATGGATAGTTGTGAGTTGCCATGGCAATCCTCACCAGGTTAAGTGGATGCATGAGCCTCCCATCCAAGGCCAAGGTATCATCGTCCAGAATCCTCTTGAGATGTGAGATGTAGCTGGAGGCAAGTCGGAGTGTGTCGAGCTTCGAGAGTTTGGTATCGGGCGGCACCCACGGCAGGCTCGTCTTCAGCTTCGAGAAGGCTTTGCTTAGCACCCTCATGCGGGCACGCTCCCTCGCGTTGGCCGCGCTGCGCTGGACGGGTTTTATGGGGCCTCGTGAACCGCAGCGGGAACCTCCACCGTCGCCGCCGCCTTTTCCTCCGCCTCTCCTCCTGCGCGCACTTCCAGCACGGTCCGTGGTCTTTCCATCCCGACTCTTATTAGCGACACTGTTGTTGGACGGGGGACTGCGGCTGCTATCCGACGAGGCCGTGCTCTCGCCCGACAAACTCTCCGAGTCGACGCCTAGTCCTCCATCTAACCTGCCATCCTCTCCGCTTTCTTTGGTCTTCACAGATTTCCCTTTCAAAGATGATGGTTTGGGAATTATTTCGTGGTCGAAGTCCGCATCGTTGAACTCAGAGTCGCTGGTGATAATGGGAATGAACTCAAATCCGGGCAACATAATGCTTTTCGAGGTATTCCCCAGGGGCTGAAAGAGTTGTATGTATTATGGCGTTCTTCTAAATTTTTCTTTTTCTGTTTTATAAAAAATGCATTGCTGACTGAATATGAAGGGAAAATGAAACCCCTCAAGTTTACCAACGAAACAAGAACACCAAAGAACGTCTTTTTTTTTCCTTGAGCGGAACTATTTGCTCGATGGCTTTGTCAAGTGCCTTGGCAATTGATGACACTCACTCATTGACGCGCGATAATTTTCGTTGATGTCGGATCGGAAAGTACTGTAGTCATTAGGTAAACATTACTTTAGTATATCCAACATGATGTGCTGCAGTAGTCCAGTAAATTCCGTCCAGCTCCCAAAAGTCATAAACGCGTGGTAAAGATGCCCGTCACTTCACGCGAGGCTACCGAATGAATCAGGAGAATGAGATAGGAAGTTGGGATCGAGGAGGAGATAAGGGGAGGTGAGGGAGATCGGAAAGATCCAAATGTTTGTCACTTCAGCGTGTAGTGGTGGGGTGACGATGTGTGTAGTATGCCACGCTTGCATCTTTTCCCCCGAATGACCATGCGCATATCGAGCCGATCCAGATGGTGTGAAGGGTATGGGGACAGCTCTACTTGCTCGCTGGCAGTTGTTGGTTACCTTGCCTTAGAAATTTCGGCCGAGGGGGAAAAAGGCGAGCTGCCTCGGCGGCTAGTCTTTCGAGCCAACCCTTGGGCGATAGCGCCCGTGACAAACTGTTTTCGCAACTTTCTCTCACAACTTTTACCGCCAACAGGCATGTTCCCACAGAAAACATCAATCCCACACCAAAACAATCAAACTAATCCACCATGTCCACGACATAATTGTTTTCCCCGCTTTCATAGGGAAAGGTTGATATCCCGCTGCGGTAGGATGAGGAAAATATTAATGAAATCTTCTTCGGATTTTCCTTATAGTATACTACATTAATGTTCTATGACGACAGGAGAACAAGTTGATATAAACATATGATATTTCAATGTCATCAGAAAATTGTTTTAATGTCTCATTTTATCAGGCATTCTAACTTTCTGAGTTTTACGAATCTGAACTGGACCAAAGATCACATATTGACCAGTGAGTGCATACAAAGAAGCAGAAAACCGGTGTATTTCCGTGTCTTTCTTTGTATCTTTTCTAGTGCTTTCAATTGATCGTATAGATTTGGTTGAGACCAAACTTCAGGTTTCTGGCATTTTTCCTTTTTGTGAATAATGAGAAACCTCGTATGAAATATGAAAGAGCGTGTAATTCCAAAAGAGATTCAACGTTTATTCGATGAAAATTGGTTTTGAAATGGCTGAGATATCCAAAACAGAGCAATCCTGATAAAAAGATGGAACCTACCTTTATCAAGATCGCTTTGCTTTACCTTGTTTTCGGATGTCTCAGCCATTCCAAACCAATTTTCATCTAATAAACTTTGAATTGCTCTTAGAATGTTGTGGTCTGTATCATTTCATAAGTGGCTTCTTGGTATCTCGCAAAAAGTTAAAAGCCCAATCCTCATCTCCAGGTTTCCTTGAATACTAATACCAGCCCTTTGTGCGGCGTAAGTTGTCAATTCGTACAAAACAGAAAAAAAGAGAAATCGTGAAGATATTGAAGGTGACTCTAATTTGATGGCGATTCGTATTTCACTACCCTCCGAAAACGAGCTTTCATATCACGTGGTCACATGGTCAAGTTGATTATGAATATACCCATTACTTGGAGTCTAGCTTTCGACATTATGTCTACAGATCAATCTCGCTTCCAAACTTTTAGTCCAATTGGAACTGAAGGATGCGAGGCCACAACTGTATTTTGCTGTGAAAGAGAAGATTTGCTCGAGGAGTTGTAGATAAGCAGGGGCTGGAGCTAAGACTAAAAGAATACGCTATGGAGGAGGTTCTCTTTCCCACCTCCCTGGATGACACCGTGACTTGCACGGAGCAAAATGTTACCGCGTAGATTGTGGGTGAGACACGAGCACTTCTGATGCCCTCACTTCTTGTATACGAGCATTTTTACCAATGGAAAATAGAGGAATTGCTTGGGATCCCGGAAGAACATTTGTTTGAGGCATGGACCTACAAGATCCATGATTAAGGTAAGACAAAAGGGTATAAAGAGAAAATGAGCTGGACACACTAAAAAAAAAAAAGAAGTCACTTTCACACATGGTATAAATGAATATCATATGGGTAACCACATAGATAACAATACTACTTGATGTTAGATATCTTCGCCAGATAACTATTTTTTCTTTCTTTTTTATTATTTTTTTTCTGTAGTCGCCTGATTTAGCTTTTCTAATCATTAAAATACTGACATCCCCATCCTCGTATCCCTGAAGAAGATGAAGAAAAAAAAAAGGGCCGGGCAAGTAAAAAGCTAGAGCTGGACAGAAGGAGAAGAGAGAAAGAAAAAAAAAATATAAGAATTAAGAAAAAAAAAAGGGCCGGGCAAGTAAAAAGCTAGAGCTGGACAGAAGGAGAAGAGAGAAAGAAAAAAAAAAGACTATAAGAATTAAGATTGATTGATTCCGTTTTGTTAGGGAGCCTAAAAACACTGCGATTGCGTCCTCCTCGGAAGTAATTGGGGCCCCCTGCATGCAGTCTTATAGTTCAGGTGTACTCTTGAGTCTTAATTAGCTGTAATCCAATTATATAAAAATACACAGTCATAGCCACACTCTCAGTTGACGTGCTGTCTCATGAGTCTTGAATTCGTCATGATGAACAATCGTCAGACTCATCTCTATAAATGAAGATTAGAGTAATTGAAGGTAAAATTCTTTATTAGTTAATTGTCAATGTATAGTGGATTTTGATGAGAAAGGACCGTTCCGTTAACATTTGTGAGCAGGACTAGCGAACTTCAAGGATAATGTTTATTGTTTGTAAAAAAGACAGCAAAGAAAAAAAATAGATATAAATGATGATGATGATGAGGAGGAGAACACAGATGATAATAAAATTGATCAAATGATAATGGTGATGACAATAGGAAGAATAATACTAATAATATTGATATAATACTAACGATGATAATAAAAATAATGAGAGAAAGAAAAAGAAGAAGAAGATGAACTAAGGAGAAGAAAAAGATGATGATGAAGAAGAAAAAGAAGTGGTAAAAGAAGAGAGCTTTACATAATTATTGAATAAGAATCACAAGTATCAAAAATGAGAAAGTTTACAGTTAATTAATTACAGTAAGCAGAGTGTTAATCAGATGTTTGAGGGAAATTGATCACCATGTGAGAGGTCGTATGACAGGAAAGTGGTATTCCAAATCTAAACGAAATCAAACAACGTAACAACAGATTGTTGCATCTGTATACGTATAGGGAATATCGGCCTCTCAAGAGAGGGAAAAATCCTACACCTCACTAATGGACAGTGACGTTGTTCTGCATGTAGAATAACTCCCTAGAAGTTGATCAAACATGAAATAGGCGGAATGTTTTCTCTCGTTTTTTTATTTGATTGGAATTAAAATTTCCTCTCCTTTGGTCGATCTGCTAGTAGATAATGTGACCGTAATGCCCTTAACATAGTTTATGACTATGTCGGGTTTTTTTCTTTTCTTTTAATGAGAAAATGTGAAGTTACAACGTTTATACTCCCCACATACGGGGAAGAAGACAACGTTGTGTAAACAATGCCTTGTGACAAAAAGACATATCCGTTGTGGCCAATGTGGCCATGAAATGTAATGCGTAGATGACGTACCAACAAGATAAGTATTACTTAATTGATTGACTGTTTCGCTATTCATTGATATTGTACGCTGCGATATTAATGAAGTTGTTGAGCATTATGACCTCTGCTTTCAGGAAAATCGGTCGTGAACAGCATTTCTCGTACTTATCAAAACATTTTGATTTGACCAAGGATCCGGTGCCTCCTTGATTTGACCACCAGTGCTGGTGGTGGATCGGAGCATGAAGCTCCATGATCGGAGGAAGGGCGCGGCAAAGTTTTGTGGTTGAAGGAAAGGAGACATATCAGGGGATAACATCGTCCATAAAGGATAACATGGTCAAGTCAGTGTGACGTAACGATATTTACACGGATCATCCGGGAAGGGATATCCCACCACTTGCGGGCAGGGGAGATGTACCATTTTTCTCGGATTTTGGTCTATCCCCAACGTTGGAAATAAATGGAGGCATGTGCATACTTCACGTTGTTCGGCCACATCTTAGAATGTTTCAGAAGAAAAAACAACAACAAAATCTGATGTTGCCCTGTGTGGGGGAGGAAATCCTTTAGGCCAATCAGGGCGGAAATCCTTGCTGATAAGTTTGGGGAGGAGGGGGAAAAACATCATAACAGATACAAAATCTCCGTGTGAAGTTATTCGTTTCCGAAACGATTCAGCCATGAATTCAGCGTTTTAAGATTGCAATGTCCATGCCATTTCTTACTGCAGAGAAATAAGAAGAGATAATAATCCCGACGGTAGCTTGGAATAACCACGCTCTACCCCCCCCCCCCCAATCCCATTGCATAATCGAGCCATCACGCAAGCAGACAGAAGACAGACAGGAGACAGACAAAAGACAGAAGAACACAGACGAAAACAAAAACAAAAACTTGTTACCTTCTCAAAATTAAATGTAGCTTCTCTTCTTTCTATTTCTTTATACGGGGTGTCCACTCAGTTCGAGATTGACTGTGATATGAACAGAAAATGAAACAAATGGCGCAGTGAAAGTTTCAGTAAAAGGAGAATACAGTGTACCTCCTTACCATGGCGGTAAGGAACCTCCTTGGTGTGCACAAAGTATCAATGGGCTTTCTTGCAGGTGTAATTCATCGTTTACCAAGAGGAGATACTAGGCGAGCCTGGGCCCCGTTTCATAAAACTGTTCGTAAAGTTACGAACGACTTACGAACGACTGGTGATCATGTCTTGTCTTGAATTATTAAAATTCTGATAAGTTACAGCAGATCAGAGCTGATCACCAGTCGTTCGTAAGTTGTTCGTAACTTTACGAACAGCTTTATGAAACACTCCCTGGTTACAGATGGTTAGTGCCTCCTTGTATGAGTATCGGTGATTTTGGGGATGCAGCGATTGATCTTATCATCAGCGCAGCGTCAAGCGCGACCCGCTCCAACCCTGATTATTCAAGATTTTTTAAAAAAAGCTGATAGCACCATCCGTCACCTCATCAGACGTTACTTTGATTTCGATTATAATATTGTATAGGTAGACGAATGAGGCGGTCGCTGAAACTGTTCAACCACTTGCAGTGTTCGTCGTTCCCTTTGTATTATGATTACTGGGCACCGTTTCATCAAAGTTGTCAGCGCTGACAAGTTGTCAGTCTCTGACAATTATCATAGTAACAGTCAGCGACAAAGGGTTTTCAGCCAATCAAAGCCAAGAATTTCACTGAAATTGTCAGAGACTGACTACTTTGATGGAACAGGCCCCTGGTGTTGGCAAAATATCGGCACTTTAGAATTATTCGCTACCAGTGCAATCTCCGAACCCCATCCAGATCGTTTCAGAAGCGAACAATATTGTGAGAAACTATCCAGATTTTGGGTTTCACATAAACCTGATATGGTCGTGCTGTGCACTATAGGCCTGCCAACATGTTGATATGTTGGGAATGATGTAATCAATTTTATTTCATATCAAGAGAGTATAAGCACTTAACACAGTTAAGTTAACACATGGTTAATGTACTGTTGGTCCTAAAGGGTTTTCCACTCCATTTCTCTTCATTTCACAAAATACCAAAGTAACACGAAATCACAAAACGTTGTTACAAAGAAAAGTACTGTGAGCCGACATTAGTACTGTGGCATTTCTGATTATAATTTTACACCAATATATCCCTCATTATGATATATCATGCCTCATTTGCACGAATCATCCCTTCTTCGTGGCATGACACATGCAGAGAAGCATAAGAAACTGGCGAAGAAGGAGGAGGAAAGAAGAAGAGAACAAAAAATAACTGAAGAACATACATATTCTGTTTTATTCGTCGTGCTCCCCTTGGGCCAAAGAAATTCCTCTATTGTTTTCTGTGTCAAGTACACTCTAAACTGTTTTTGCTGTTCAATTTCCTTTCTTAGCATGTTTTTTACCAGTGAGTATACTGAAATGAATGCAAATTCTTCATGCACTGTAGTATTCCCAAGAAGGCACCATGTGAGACCTGTCTAATACCTCCTTGGCACTATCAGTGAGGTTCTTCTCACCTCCCTGATTATACACAACGTATTTTGAACATCAAGTGCAATTGGTACATTTCTTGAGATTCTCTTTGAAAATCTGCAAGCAAAGACCTTAAAGGGATTGTATAGTATTGGTTGAGACTGAACTTCAGGTTTTTATCATTTTTTGGTGAGATAGTGAGAAACCTCTTATGATATTTGATAAAAATTGGTTTTGAAATGGCTGAGATATCCAAAACAGAGTGATCCTTATAAAGTGTGGGCCCACATTTTTTTTTTTTTTTTTACAATTGTTTCGTTTTACTTTGTCTTTGGATGTTTCAGCTTTTCCAAACCCGATTTTCATCAAATAAACTTTGAATTCCTCTTAAAATGGTATGCTCTGTACTATTTCATTAGTGTTTTCTTAGTATCTCGCAAAAAAGTTAAAGCCTAATTTTCATCTCCAGCAATACTGTACTTATCCCTTTAAAAAACTCTCACAACCCACTGCTATGAAATCTCGACACCTCATTTGGCCTTGACCATCTAGTGACAGCTAGAAATTCTCTCAGCCTGTGGTATCATCTCTGTCAATCATTCTGACAAGGTGTCAATCATGTTCACGCCGCAGCATTGTCTTACGTAATCATATGCGGAGACGCTGATTGGTACAATTACGGGAGGCGGAGCGCGCGGTGATTGATCGTAAACATACCTGATTCGTATCTCGGGGCTTTCACCCAAGCTTTGTTAATACGGGCTGATAAGACGGACGGGCCTGGGCATGAAGTGGGCTGATGGGGGGGGGGGGGGGGGGGGGGGGGGAACCGTGCGGAAAAAAAAGGAAAAAAAGAAGAAACGTGGTAATTGTCCTCCATGCTTCGTTTCATCCGAGCAATTATCCGGGAAATGGAACTTTTGCGACCAAGGTTTGCCACGGGGCGAACTCAATCGGTAGACTCGATACAGACCCAGAATGAAATTTCCTTCTTTTTGCAATAAACGTGACGCAAAAACACTAAGCTCTGCTTCTGATCAGCACTGTCAAATGAACGAGTAAAATTGGTGACAGTGACAATGGCTAAGCCCTCATAACCCATACGTCTACGTGTTTCGTTGTATGTATTCATTTTACAGAATTAAAAATAAATATGTTTCATGTACTTCCATGTACTAACCCTAACCCTAACCTTAGCATACTTGGACTCTGGAGAGATCAGTGCGTCAAATTTCATTATTTCCTACTGATCCACTAAAAACACCTTCGTTACGGTTGTCAATGCAAGCGAGACAACCGTTTCAGGCAGGGCTTACCTAGAAACGAACTTGCAAACCCTCTTCACTATTCAAGACAGTATAACCTTAGAACATATGAACAGAAGATATGTATTACTCTATGCCCAATTTTTATTTCTATAATTTTATTTGACCAAACCGGAAGATGATTATTATAATGAATTCTAAAATATATCATTTAATTATTAATCCCTTGTGTGGTTTGAGTGCCACCTGACACAGAAAACTCCATAATTTGTAGCATTGTACACATTGTCCTAAATTGATCCCTGGCACCAAAGAGTGAAATGAGTCTAGTCATGAAATTGACTCCGTGAGATGAGACGCACTCTTCATTTCATTTCATTTCATTTCACCTCATTTCATCACATTTCATTTCATTTCATTTCATTTCATTTCATTTCACCTCATTTCATCACATTTCATTTCATTTCATTTCATTTCACTTCATTTCATCACATTTCATTTCATTTCATTTCATTTCATTTCACCTCATTTCATCACATTTCATTTCATTTCATGTCATTTCATTTCACCTCATTTCATCACATTTCATTTCATTTCATTTCATTTCACCTCATTTCAATACATTTCATTTCATTTCACCTCATTTCATTTCATTTCACTTCATTTCATCACATTTCATTTCATTTCATTTCACCTCATTTCATCACATTTCATTTCATTTCATTTCATTTCACCTCATTTCATCACATTTCATTTCATTTCATTTCATTTCATTTCATTTCATTTCACCTCATTTCATCTCATCTCATTTCATTTCATTTCACCTCATTTCATCTCATCTCATTTCATTTCATTTCATTTCACCTCATTTCATTTCATTTCATTTCATTTTATTTCATTTCCTTTCATTCATTCTATTTCCAACATAAGCGTAAAGTACAATATGACATTTGCATATTCATTCGAAATCAAAGCAGCTCATTTTTCATAAAAAAAGAAACATATAGGTTAAGAGAATGCAATCATGGCAGGCAAATTGTAACTGAATTGTATCAAAGAAAAGTTGTTGGAAACTATTAAAGGGGAAATGAAGTCAACATTTAAGTTACTCTGATAAGAAAGAGTAAAATATTACGAGTTCGACGGGCATGAAAAACATGCTTTTCCACCAAATTTGAATCTTCTATGATGATCACATTCTGAGATTTGGGTCAAAATACAGTTTGCTATATGATGGCGGCCATTTTGAAAAAAAATGGCGGCTGAAGACGTGGTCGGAAAAAAATGGAACCAAAGTTTTTTTGATTCAGCAAATTGACCAAGTTAACTAAGAAAAAAAAAATCTATTTTGGCACGAAAATCTCACGGGATTCAATATTTCGACATAGACCGTACATGGTCAGCTCAGTCATTTGCGTATTCATATCCACTGTACAAGAGCTGTTTTGCAGAAATTAACAAAACTTTAAATTTCATAACTTCCTCACAACCGATTTCAGTTTACCGTTTACCGTTTACCGAGATTTTACTCTTTTTTTTATCAGACTAACTTATTTTTGGACTGGATTTCCCCTTTAAGCCTTCGTATTTGTATCTTTAGTTGTTATAGAAGCGTCATGGTTACACACAGCAGCACCACAGATGGCAAGTACAGATCGCCAAGTTCAGATAGACACAAGATTCTTCCCCCCCCCCCCCTCCAACTTTTCTTTTCTCGCTCGGACACAAGTTTTGCTCGTTCCCAACTGCGTTCCTGAATCATTACTGGGCCTATATGTCAATTCAATGCAATCTCGACAAAGTTGCGATGCGAGATATTATACACACAGAGATTTGTCATTCACACCATGAATTGTTGCCGCCAAGCTATCTATATACTGGGACCCATTAAAAAAACAAAAAACAACAAAACAACAACAAAAAAAACACACACAAAAAAAAACTTCTCATCAGTGACAAGCTGTCATTCATGTGACGAGCTACTGAAATCCTTGCATCTGATTGGCTGAGAGCAAATTTGTCATAGAAATGTGGCAGTTGTCACTAATAACAAGTTTTATGAAACGGGCCCCAGGTGCAGCATAACTCTGTAGCCTATATGCAGATTGTAGTACATGTGCGCAGGGGCCCGCGCCCCTCTTTATTTGTTGTTAAAACAAAAGAAAAACATGAGATGAAACCCGGAAGTAGCACCAGAAATATTGTTTGCGCCCCCTCCCTTTACGCAATTTCTGGATCCGCCTCAGGCCCTACATGTGCTGTGCTAGACATTCGCCAGTCGCTTTGTTTACATCTGCATGTGCTCTCAATTTCACATATAGGAACACAGAAATACTCGACAACTTTTTTCTTTCTTTTTTGATAAAGCAGCCTGAAAAACAAAGTTGTCCTTTTGACTGTCTGGAACCGTTCTCTTGAACGTGTCACTACTGTCACGTGACAGGCAAAAAAATGAGGTTACTGGTCGTTCGGGTATCACAACCGTGGGTGAAGAACCTCGTTAACTCCTCATAAACGTTCGGGAAAGAGCCGATAAGAGGCGTGACACTAAACATGAATCCTAATCCTGGGTATCAAGTGATGGAGTCAGTCGGTGCGTAGGAGAGGGACATTTGTAAACCATTGCTGTGACGCTGGTATACAAAGAGCGATGCATTCTCTCAATCCTTCGACAGATATTGATGAATATCATAATTATTTTAAACATTATGTTATATGTATTCCGAAAACGAAAGGAAACTGAAGGTTACTGTTACTTTGGTAATGTAATCAAGAGATAAAGACTTCTCAAAATAACAGAGCTGATTAGTGGATGGCTGTATTTTAACATCATAAAAAAGACGTATTTTCATCAGATTCGCTTAGCATCTCCCCCTTTCTTTTTCTTTTTTTTTGGAGGGGGGGGGGGGATTAGATATCAAATACAGATAGCATGCCTAGGTTCCTCTCCTTTCACTCATTGTATCTCCAAAGTAGAGGCAAAGGTTTGGTAACAGGGAGTGCCGGGTAAACACTGTGTGTAATCACAATCAAAGAACAGAACAAAGCAAAACAAAACACACGCACGTGGCGCTTGATGCACAAAATGTACTTGGCTCAAATGAGATGATATCTTTGTACAATATTGATTACGAACCTTAGAAAATCAGGATTTCAAGATCATCTATTCAAGCTTTTTATTCTGTAGGACTGTTCAGGATTGTGTTTTTTATTTGATTGTGTCAATCAAACAAAACTAATGAAATAAAATATCCCCATGCATAACAACAAAGTTACAAGTCACAAGAATAGAGGGCATAATTACGACATGTCAGGTTTTGTTTTTCTTTACTTTATCAGCGGCGCATAGTTAAAACCTCGGCAAGAAGAAGCAAACTAATTCACGCCTTCCCTATATAGTGAAGAAGCTAGTCGTTGTGTAATATTCCCGTTTCCCATACTAGAACCTGTCGGGTCCAGTAAAATGCAGACTTATGAAGTTATGTGGGAACATTAGAACAACGTGGGGAACATCAGACTATGCTCATGACAAACCGGCTCAGAACCAATGACCCAAAGTCACATTGCTGTAAGTTGAACAAGATGATCTCGTCCTTGGCTATGAAAGGCAAAAGCAGTAGAACGTCAAACCCAGTTTAGCTTGGGGCGACTCTTCACAAGTCCTTAACGGGTCAAGGCAAACGAATATCTTACTGCGTAATAATAATTACCTTGAGGAGAACAACCTGTGTCGGTTCTGTGAATGTTGAGGTATATTCGATGATTCAATATCCTGATCGTACACATGCCTACTGTTGTGCGTGCATCGAATGACTCAAGCCTTCACGTTTTGGTAGGAATTGTCACTCACGTCAAGGAGCTAATTAGTTTCATGCTCACGTTGATTGCCTTACTTCTGTTCCAGTTCAAAAGTAATTGAAACACTAAAAAGACTATTTTTATTGTTGCTTTATAGAATAAAGAGATAAATAAATAAATAAATAAATAAATAAATAAATAAATAAATAATATATATATATATATATATATATATATGTATATATATATATATATATATATATATATATATATACATATGTATATATATATACATATGTATATATGTATATATGTATATAAAATGATATATATACACTGCAAAAAGTCCGGTGTTAGATAGTGAACACAGAGCTGGTGTTTAATTTTATTGTGTTAAATTAACACCTCCTGGTGTCATTTCCAAATTTTAAACTGTTTTTTGAAGAGTTTCTTAGTAACTGCACTTCTTGTTGATTTTTAATTCAAACAAGACGATCAAGAATTTTACATTAAAATACTAGATTTTTGAAAAAATGTGAAAATGAATTTACACCACAGTAACACCAGATGGTGTGGTCTCTTATTGAAGCTGGACGGGTGTTAAACCATTGATATTAACACCAACAAATATCAAATCAACACCATGTGGTGTCATTTTTTAATTAACACCAGTAGTGTCAAAATAACACCAGGTACAGTGTCAAATTAACACCACGAAGTGTCAGGTGAACACTTTTCAACACCATCACAGTGCATTTTCAACACCTGTGGGTGTGGTCCTCTATTGAAGTTTGATCGGTGTTAGATTTAACACCCGTGGTGTTAAATCTAACACCGATGTTTTTACAGTGTACAATGTTTCTAATATACGGTATGTATATAAATTTGTTCAATCGGGCACTGCTCGCCAAGGGGGAGGATGGGAATTGTTTCCAATCGTCACCCCCTCCAATTTACCGGCCTGTATAATTTGCATAATCCTGTTATAGTTTTGAAAGTCTGAAATCGTCATCTGATATTATCCTGATAAAAATAAATGTTTACTAACCACCACAAACTGTTCTACTGACTAAAAGAAATCTCATACGCGAGTGTTATACCCAATACCTCCTTAAAAGATACCCTATAGCCTGGGATAAAGATCGCTGTTTGGACTCTCCTTCCCGCTCTACATCACTCGTCGCAACCAACTACACACATTTTTATTTTTCTTCTACCTTATGACATAGGGCAACGTTTTGAGGCATGTTTTAGTCGCAGTGGGATATAGGGCTCACACCCATAAATATTTCCCCATAGGGATGTGTGTTAAAAATCAAATTTCAAAAAATTCTGTAAAACAGCTGGGAGAAATGAGGTGTTTCAGCTTCACTAACCTGGATAAGTTAGATATACCCTTTCATCCATCAAATTCTCAGGGTGGATAATTCAGTTCAAATTCTGTCCAGGGGTCCGCAAAGCCAGACTACGAGTTCTTATCACTCAAAAAATCACCCATTTTCCGTACACGTACCCAATGAAATATAGTCCCCTCAAATTCCACCAGAAAAGCTTTCATCTTCCAACCAAAATGAACTTGTAGAGGAATTCATACTCAATATCTACAGCTATTCAGTTTTTTGCCAAACTACATCATTGATTTTTAATCAATTTTTTTCTTCATTTATTTTGGTATCTTTGGTACGAATTTGTGAAGGGGCCTGGGGCATTCCCTTGTATTTACGGGTGTGAGCCCTATAAACAATGTACCGTCCTTGTCACTAGATGGCGCTATAAACGAAAACGCGCTACACCTGACTGTCGCGTGCTTGTACTCGAACAGTTCGACATACTAGTTTATGTGTCAAATTCAATCAACAGGTCAGGATGTGCAAAATCGTCTCAACGACATACAGTAGTCCTCATTCTGTTTTTTTTTTTCTCCAGGAAGACTATAATTATTAACGAAAACACGCCACTTATCCTTTCAATAATATTCTCCACTTATGACGGTCCATCACAAAATCAACAAAGAGAACAACAACCTGTGAAATGGGTATCCATAGTCAATTATATTTCATTATACAAATAATAACGAAACAACGAGTTATCTTCTGTATAAATTCTAAAGTTTAGGATTGTGGTGAACTGCCTTTTATGAAATGTTCTTCGGACACTTCTTTTCTCGAATAGTGTGATTAGACTTGTCTCAGAGGACCATTTCCATTTCTTAACAACCCTTTACACACGCGTCACTTTCAACTCTTATATGTTTCGGCAGGATGATGCTATTGTATCGTAAGATGGGATAAATCACGAACAGAATTTACTTGAAAAGTATGTAGCGTTTAAAAGGACTGCACAGTACTGATGAGGTGAGGATTCAGGTTCATAACTTTTTTTTTTCTTGAGATAATGAGAGACCTCGTGAAATATGGAAGCGCATGTACTTTTTAAGGCCCCATGTCACAGTGGAAATTGACAAAAGTTGCCAAAAATTGACAAAATTGACCAAAGTTGCACAAAATTGTACAAAATTGCATAAACTTTTCACAAAGTTGCTCAAAATTGCGCAAAGTTGTACAAAGTTGCATAAACTTTTCACAAAGTTGCACAAAATTGCGCAAAATTGTACAAAGTTGCACAAACTTTTCTCAAAGTTGCACTAAATTGCGCAAAATTGTACTAAGTTGCACAAACTTTTCTCAAAGTTGCACTAAATTGCGCAAAATTGTACAAAGTTGCACAAACTTTTCTCAAAGTTGCACTAAATTGCGCAAAATTGTACAAAGTTGCACTAAATTGCGCAAAATTGTACAAAGTTGCACTAAATTGCGCAAAATTGTACAAAGTTGCACTAAATTGCGCAAAATTGTACAAAGTTGCACTAAAAATTGCGCAAAATTGTACAAAGTTGCACTAAATTGCGCAAAATTGTACAAAGTTGCACTAAATTGCATAAACTTCTCACGAAGTTGCACAAAAATGTGCAAAGTTGTACAAAGTTGCATGACCTTCTCACAAAGTTGCAAAAAATTGCGCAAAGTTGTACAAAGTTACATTAACTTTTCACAAAGTTATGCAAAATTGCGCAAAGGTTCACAAAGTCACATAAAATTGTAGGGGCAAGCATGGTGTCACCGGACACCATGGTATTACCGGACACGCACATTTTTGCGTTCTAATGACATTCTGTACGCGCGAGACTTCGTAGATTAGCCTCACAGAACTTTGTGTGGACCGAAATCGCAAAAAACGCCACATAAAAATGTAAAAAAAAACGAAAAAATTCACATTTTACCTCAAATTTATAGTTGAGTGACCCGTACCTTGTTTATAGTTAATATTTATGCATGTTTGAATCACATTTCGCGACTGAAATTCTATGAAATCCCACTCACATACAGGAAAAATGCTGAAGATTCTATTAGAACCAAAAGTTCACTGATCAATATCGGAAAAATTGTAGCTATCGTCCTCAAACGCGAACGATGCGGAATAGTTGTGCGCTAAGGGGCACGCAACTCATCACCCGCGCGTGCAGCTCCCATAGACAAAGCACGTATACTCTAACCAGTTGTCGATTTCTCACAAGGTTTTATTGCGTGAACTGTTCGAAATGGTCAAGACAGACATTTTACTGTAAAATACGAAATTTGAGCTTCATTTGCAGATTTTTTTGTGTGTCATCCGCTCGGTGAGAATGTGTATGGTGATTTGTGGGATGAATTGTGATTCTGGTGCAAGGATTAGGTGCGAAAGACCTCGATTATTCGATTACGAAAATAGCGTCCGGTAATACAATGCGATTTTGCACCGCGCAAAAAACCACTATTTTTAGAGGGGTATGTTTGAAGCATATTTTCTAAAAACTGGAACGAAGAAATGACGTAAGTTGGCTGAATTCGTAATTTCCATGAGTCTGTGAATAAGTGGTGTTGTTTTTAGCCGAAATTTCACTCTATGAGTACGGAATTCAAAGCCACAAAGAAAAGCGTCCGGTAATAGGATGTTCCACCCTACTAAGTTCCATTAACCCGTTGAAGACGAGCTGATTTTGCTATTACACGCAATTCTTATGACCCCAGCCCGATTATACCCGGGACTCGTCTTCAACGGGTTAACTTCTCACAAAATTCCACTTTAATTCTTCTCCCTTCCCCAAATGAGGTCCAAATGTGCTTGCTCCGTACATTCTGTGCGTTTTCCTATCTTGTTAACTCTAATATCTTTGGTACTATCAAAGAGTTAACAAGATAGGAAAGCGTGCAGTATGCATGGAGCAAGCACATTTGGACCGCAATCGGCAGTCAGGCACAAGATCGAAATACCGTTCTTCCCCAAAAGAACGGTTTATGGTTGTTTTGGGGCCTGATGAATAATACATAAACCTTAGTCCCGTCATGCTTTGCGATGCGTTGCGTGTTATACCTATGGCCAACAAATGTTTGGTTTGCAGTACCGTTTTTCAAAAAATATTTACGGAAAATGTCATGGCTCAATATTTTTTACAAAGCGCATGAATCATGAAGAATACATAATGATACTTCTCTGTTAATATAAAAGAAAATGAGCCATGACATTTTTGAGAATTTCCACTGGAATACGTAATTAGGCTCGATATTTTTGAAGATTTGAACGAACCGTTCCTTATAGACGTGTTCGAACAGGCGCTTTGTCAAATAACGCAATCTGGTAAGGGTATTGTTTGTTATCAGTTGGGTTGCAACTCGCTAATGTTTATCAATGTAACATCTTATCGTGAAGCTCAGAGACATAGAGTAGAAGGGGGGGGG